>NW_027596441.1:0-10000 GCF_964194155.1 Cetorhinus maximus | reverse complement strand
CACCAGCTCCAGAGGGCAATAAATGCTGGTCTTTGCCCAGTTACCCCAGAGTGAATTATTAAGACATCCCCCATGTCCCCTGTGCAATGGGTCCCTCACCGCCCACTCCCAGACTCTCAGCATTTCAGCTCCTTCCCTCATGAGGATGGCCCTATCTCCCCATCCTTATCTCTTCCTCTCTCTCTCTCTCTCTGTCCTCTCTCTGTCTCTCTCTCGCTCTGTTTCCTTCTCTCTCTGCCTCTCTCTCTCTCTCTCTCTCTCTGTCTCTGTCTCTCTCTCTCTCTGTCTCTCTGTCTCTCTCTCTCTGTCTCTCTCTCTCTCCCTCTCTCTCTCTCTGCCTCTGTCTCTCTCTCTCTCCCTCTCTCTCTCTCTGCCTCTGTCTCTCTCTCTCTCTCTGTCTCTCTCTGTCTCTCTCTCTCTCTGCCTCTGTCTCTCTCTCTCTCTCTGTCTCTCTCTCTGCCTCTGTCTCTCTCTCTCTCTCTCTGTCTCTCTCTCTCTCTCTCTCTCTCTCTCTGCCTCTGTCTCTCTCTCTCTCTCTCTCTCTGCCTCTGTCTCTCTCTCTCTCTCTCTGTCTCTCTCTCTCTCCCTCTCTCTGTCTCTCTCTCTCTGTCTCTCTCTCTCTCCTCTTTTGAGACGCTCCTAAAAACTGACCCCTTTGTCCGAGCCTTTGGTCACCTGTTCCCCAATCCCTCCTCATGGGGCTTGGGGTCCGGTTCTGCCCTGATAACGCACATGGGAAGCACCTTGGGATGCTTTGCGGTGTTAAAGGTGCTATATAAATGCAGGCTGTTATTCGCCCCTGTTCCTCTCCATCCTCACGTGAAACATTTACCCGGCACTTTTCCCATGAAGCGTCTGCCCCTTTAAGGGAAACGTTAAAGGGGCAGGCCCTTGCTGCCCACCCACCCTCTCGGTGCCGCTGGTTGTGAGGGGCTCTGATAGTAGAGGGAATGTGGTAATTCTCTCTTGTCTCAGGGCACAGAACAGAGTCAACCAACAACCGGAAAACAACACAGTGGCAAGGACACTCACTCCCCTCCGAGTGAGGCTGGGATAAGAGATCCGAGTCGCTCTGCTGACAGAACAATCAGCACTGGAGGCGGATCGGAGCTGGGAATTAGATTGCAACAGGGAAGTTCGGAGAGAGAGACACAGGGAGAGAGAGAGAGAGAGTTAGAGAGAGGGAGAGACAGAGACAGAGAGCGAGAGAGAGAGACAGAGAGAGGCAAAGAGAGAGAGGGAGAGAGAGACAGACAGAGAAAGGCAGAGAGAGAGAGAGAGAGACGAGAGAGACAGAGGGAGAGAGGGACAGAGAGAGGGGGAGAGAGAGAGAGACAGAGAGAGAGAGTTAGAGAGAGAGAGAGAGATAGAGAGAGGGAGAGACAGAGACAGAGAGAGAGAGAGAGAGAGATAGAGAGAGACAGGGAGGGAAAGAGGGAGACAGAGATAGAGATAGAAAGAGGGAGAGAGAAAGAGAGAGATAGAGAGGGAGAGGTAAAGAGGAAGAGATACACGGAGAGAGAGGGAGAAAGAGAGACAGAGGGAGACGAAGATAGAGAGAAAGAGAGAGAGGAAGAAGTAAAGAGAAAAGGAGAGAGAGAGACAGAGAGAGAGCGAGGAAGAGATAGAGAGAGGGAGAGACAGAGACAGAGAGAGAGAGAGACAGGGAGAGAGAGAGAGAGCGAGAAAGAGACAGAGAGGGAGAGACAGGCAGAGAGAGAGAGAGAGAGAGACAGAGACAGAGAGAGAGAGAGGGAGAGGGAGAGAGAGAGAGAGAGGAAAGGAAAGGGGGAGAGAGGGAGGGAGAAAGACAGAGAGAGATAGAGAAAGGGAGCGAAATAGAAACAGAGGAAGAGAGGGGAGGGTTGGAAAAGGAGAGAGTCAGAGACGGACACACAAGAGCAGTTTGTTACGGTAAGAGCGGGCGAGGGGGGGTGGACACAATGAGAATCAGTGAGAGATGGGGTTGAAATAATTCATTGATAAAGCGGTGAGGAGACAGGGGTCAGACTGAGGGCGAGATCCGCCTAGAGTTACTCCAGCAAGTGAGCTGGCTCGGGGAAGGGGCGGAGGGAGAGAGAGAGCGTGGCGGAGATAGGGAGGGTCTGTGAGGTGGGGAGGGGGTGACAGCGGAGATAGGGAGGGTCTGTGAGGTGGGGAGGGGGTGACAGCGGAGATAGGGAGGGTCTGTGAGGTGGGGAGGGGGTGACAGCGGAGAGTGAGGCGGAGATAGGGAGGGTCTGTGAGGTGGGGAGGGGGTGACAGCGGAGAGTGAGGCGGAGATAGGGAGGGTCTGTGAGGTGGGGAGGGGGTGACAGCGGAGAGTGAGGCGGAGATAGGGAGGGTCTGTGAGGTGGGGAGGGGGTGACAGCGGAGAGTGAGGCGGAGATAGGGAGGGTCTGTGAGGTGGGGAGGGGGTGACAGCGGAGAGTGAGGCGGAGATAGGGAGGGTCTGTGAGGTGGGGAGGGGGTGACAGCGGAGAGTGAGGCGGAGATAGGGAGGGTCTGTGAGGTGGGGAGGGGGTGACAGTGGAGATAGGGAGGGTCTGTGAGGTGGGGAGGGGGTGACAGCGGAGATAGGGAGGGTCTGTGAGGTGGGGAGGGGGTGACAGCGGAGATAGGGAGGGTCTGTGAGGTGGGGAGGGGGTGACAGCGGAGATAGGGAGGGTCTGTGAGGTGGGGAGGGGGTGACAGCGGAGAGTGAGGCGGAGATAGGGAGGGTCTGTGAGGTGGGGAGGGGGTGACAGCGGAGAGTCGGGCGGAGATAGGGAGGGTCTGTGAGGTGGGGAGGGGGTGACAGTGGAGATAGGGAGGGTCTGTGAGGTGGGGAGGGGGTGACAGCGGAGATAGGGAGGGTCTGTGAGGTGGGGAGGGGGTGACAGCGGAGATAGGGAGGGTCTGTGAGGTGGGGAGGTGGGTGACAGCGGAGAGTGAGGCGGAGATAGGGAGGGTCTGTGAGGTGGGGAGGGGGTGACAGCGGAGATAGGGAGGGTCTGTGAGGTGGGGAGGTGGGTGACAGCGGAGAGGCTGGTGACCCTCTCTCTGTATGAGGGGGTAGTGGTGCCAGGGTTACCCCAGCCCCTGTCAGTTGGTTTTACGCGGACCCGCTGTTCACTCCTGGCAAATGTACGAGTGGAATAGGAAGTGTTTTGGCCTGAAGCGCACACCAAAGCCGGAATCCCCGGTGAGTCCCGGCACAGCCGCACTCCGGAAGGTGAGACACATCCCCAGCGTTACAATCTTACACCCCGGGGGGTGGGGGGTGGTTGGAAAGTGGGCAGACCTGCATTTCCCTAGCGCCTTTCCCCACCTCAGGACGTCCCAAAGGGCCTGGCAGCCAACGAGGCGCTTCCTCCTGAAGTGCAGTCCCTTGTGGCGAAACGTGCAAAGGTGTCAGCTGGTGTGTGCACAGCAAGATCCCGCAAAGAGCCATGTGATCATGACCCAGGTCATCGCCAGTGATGTCAGCTCTGGGGTAAATATCGGGCCCCAAGGGCACAGGGGGAATTCCCCCTCGGTGCAATGTGTCCCAGTGAACTGCATCCCACTGGAACATGTCCCAGGGAACTGCATCCCACAGTAAGGTGTCCCAGTGCAATGCACCCCAGTGAACTGCATCACAGTGTGACATGTCCCAGTGAAGTGCACCCCACTGTAACGTGTCACAGGGAACTGCATCCCACTGTAATGTGTCCCAGTGCAATATGTCTCAGTGAACTGCATCCTAGTGTAGAATGTTCCAGTGCAATGTGTCCCAGTCGACTGCATCCCAGTGTGACATGTCCCAGTGAACTGCATAGCAGTATAACATGTTCCAGTGCAATATGTCCTAGGGCAATTTGTCCCATTGAACAGAATCCCAGTGTAACATGTCCCAGTGCAATGTGTCCCAGTGAACTGCACCACACTGTAACATGTCCCAGTGAACTGCATCCCACTGTAACGTGTCCCAGTGAACTGCATCCCATTGTAACATCTCCCAGTGAACTGAACACCACTGTAATGTGTCCCAGTGAACTTCATACCACTGTAACGTGCCTCAGTAAACTGCACACCACTGTAATGTGTCCCAGTGAACTGAATACCACTGTAATGTGCCCCAGTGAACTTCATACCACTGTAACGTGCCTCAGTAAACTGCACACCACTGTAATGTGCCCCAGTGAACTTCATACCACTGTAACGTGCCTCAGTAAACTGCACACCACTGTAATGTGTCCCAGTGAACTGCATCCCACTGCAACATGTCCCAGTGAACTGCATCACAGTGTGACATGTCCCAGTGAAGTGCACCCCACTGTAACATGTCACAGGGAGCTGCATCCCACTGTAACATGTCCCAGTGTAACATGTCCCAGTGAACTGTGTTGTAGTGTAACATGTTCCAGTGCAATATTTCCCAGTGAACTGCATCCCAGTGTAAAATGTTCCAGTGCAATGTGTCTCAGTGAACTGCATCCCAGTGTAACATGATCCAGTCAACTGTGTTGCAGTGTAACATGTTCCAGTGCAATGCGTCCCAGTGAACTGCATCCCAGTGTGACATGTCCCAGTGAACTGCATAGCAGTATAACATGTTCCAGTGCAATCTGTCCTAGGGTAATTTGTCCCAGTGAACAGAATCCCAGTGTAACATGCCCCTGTGCAATCTGCCGCAGTGAACTGCATTCCAGTGAACTGCATAGCAGTATAACATGTTCCAGTGCAAAATATCCTAGGACAATGTGTCCCAGTGAACTGCACCCCAGTGTAACATGTTCCAGTATGACCTATCCCCAGTGATCTGCATCACAGTGCGTCATGTCCCAGTGCAATATGTCCCAGTGAACTGCATCCCACTGTAATGTGTCGCAGTGCAATGTGTCCCAGTGAACTGCATTCCTTTGTGATGTATCCCAGTGCAACATGTCCCAATGAACTGTGTACCACTGTAACAGGTTCCAGTGCAATATGTCCTAGGACAATGTGTCCTAGTGAACAGCATCCCAGTGTAACATGTCCCAGTGAACCGCATCCCACTGTAATGTGTCCCATGAACAGCATTCCTCTGTGATGTATCCCAGTGCAACATGTACCAATGAACTGCGTACCACTGTAACAGGTTCCAGTGCAATTTGACTCAATGTATTGTCTCCCAGAGAACTGCATCCCACTGTAATGTGTCCCATTGTAACATTTTCCTTTGAACTATGTTACGGTGTAACATGTTCCAGTGCAATGCGTCCCAGTGAACTGCATAGCAGTATAACATGTTCCAGTGCAATCTGTCCTAGGGTAATTTGTCCCAGTGAACAGAATCCCAGTGTAACATGCCCCTGTGCAATCTGCCGCAGTGAACGGCATTCCAGTGAACTGCATACCAATGTAACATGTCCCACTGTAACATGTCCCAGTGAACTGCATAGCAGTATAACATGTTCCAGTGCAATATGTTCGAGAGCAATTTGTCCCAGTGAACTGTACCCCAATGTAACATGTCCCAGTGAACTGCATCCCACTGTAATGTGTAACAGTGTAATGTGTCCCAGTGAACTGCAACCTACTGTAACGTGTCCCAGTGAACTGCACACCACTGTAACGTGTCCCAGTGAACTGCACATCACTGCAACATGTCGCAGTGAACTTCGCACCACTTTAACGTGTCCCAGTGAACTTCACACCACTGTAACATGTCCCAGTGAACTGCATCCCACTGAAACGTGTCCCAGTGCAATGTGTCCCAGTAAACTGCTTACCACTGTAACATATCCCAGTGCAATATGTCCCAGTATGATCTGCCCCCGGTAATCTGCATCCCAGTGCACCATGTCCCAGTGCAATGTGTCCCAGTGAACTGCATCCCACTGTAATGTGTCCCAGTGCAATATGTCTCAGTGAAATGTGTCCCAGAGAAATGCACCGCAGTGTAACAAGTCACAGTGAACTGCATCCACTGTAATGTGTCCCAGTGTAACATGTCCCGGTGAACTGTGTTGCAGTGTAACATGTTCCAGTGCAATATGTCCCAGTGAACTGCATCCCTGTGTAACATGTCTAAGTGCAATGTGTCCCAGTGAACTGCATTCCTTTGTGATGTATCCCAGTTCAACATGTCCCAATGAACTGCGTACCACTGTAACAGGTTCCAGTGCAATATGTCTCAATGTAATGTTTGTCCCAGAGAACTGCACCCCAGTGTAACGAGTCACAGTGAACTGTATCTCACTGTAATGTGTCCCAGTGTAACATGTCCCAGTGAACTGTGTTGCAGTGTAACATGTTCCAGTGCAATGTGTCCCAGTGAACTGCATCCCAGTGTAACATGTCTAAGTGCAATGTGTACCAGTGAACTGCATAGCAGTATAACATGTTCCAGTGCAATATGTCCTAGGGAAATGTGTCCCAGTGAGCAGCATCCCAGTGTAACGTGTCACAGTGAACTGTATCCCACTGTAATGTTTGTCCCAGTGTAACATTTTCCTTTGAACTATGTTGCGGTGTAACATGTTCCAGTGCAATATGTCCTAGGGCAATTTGTCCTAGTGAACTGTACCCCAATGTAACATATTCCAGTGCAATGTGTCCCAGTGAACTACATCCCAGTATAACATTTCCCAGTATGACCTGCCCCCAGTGGTCTGCATCCCAGTGCGCCATATCCCAGTATAATGTGCCCCAGTGAACTGCATCCCAGTGTAACATGTCCCAATGCAACATGTGCCAGTGCAATGTGTCTCAGTGAACAGCATCCCAGTGTAAGCCAGGGCTATGTATCCCAGTGAACTATGTCCTAGTGTAACATGTGTCAGTGCAATGTGTCCCAGTGAACTGCATCCCAGCGTAACATGTCCCAGTGAACTGTGTCCCAGTGTAACATGTCCCGTTGAACTGTGTTGCAGTGTAACATGTCCCCGTGCAATGTGTCCCAGTGAACTGCATCCCAGTGTAACATGTCCCAATGCAACGTGTGCCAGTGCAATGTGTCTCAGTGAACTGCATCCAAGTGTAAGCCAGGGCTATGTGTCCCAGTGAACTGTATCTCAGTGTAACATGTCCCAGTGCAATGTGTCCCAGTGAACTGCATCCCAGTGAATTGCATCACAGTGTAACATTCCCTTGTAAGGTGTTCCCTGGAACCCTCCCCAGTGTAGTGTGTTCCTGTGCACTGCAGCCCAGTGAAATGAATTCCAGTGTGCTCTGGACTGAGTGTCTGCTGCACTGGGTGACAATCACTGTGTCCCAGTGTACACACGCTGTGTTGGGCTGTTTAATTTGACCCTTACAATGGGACTCTGTAGTTGGAATCACTCTCAGCTCTGGCGATATCTGTTTCCATCTCCTGCATGTATTTTTATACTGTGGTATCCATAGAAACAAGTAGGGTGGAGGTGAATCCCACCCATGATCTCATGGAACTTTTGAACAGATTTTTCTCATTTCCCCTGGTTGACAAATGAAGAAAGACTCTCGCTCTCGACCAGACAAATCCCATCGCTTCCGACGGAAAACTCCACGGGGAGGAAATCAGACAGGTTCTCCCTATCGCTGACTTTAACAAAACCTGGACTCCCGCCACATCCACATTCTTTATCTGTCAGCTCCTCACTCTGACCAAGCCCCAGAACGGAGTGGTGACTGAGACACGGACACTCACTATCACACTCCGGGGAGGGGAGGGCTCTAGTTTCTCCCACGCTCTCTACCGGCCTCTCTGACCTACTCAGATAGGTTTGTGCCCGGATGGAATTGATGCACCCTGACCCCATCACTGACCCTCTGACCCCATCACTGATCCTCTGACCCCATCACTGACCCTATCACTGATCCTCTGACCCCGTCACTGACCCTATCACTGATCCTCTGACCCCATCAATGATCCTCTGACCCCATCACTGATCCTCTGACCCCATCACTGACCCTCTGACCCCATCACTGACCCTCTGACCCCGTCACTGACCCTCTGACCCCGTCACTGATCCTCTGACCCCGTCACTGACCCTCTGACCCCATCACTGGCCCTCTGACTCCGTCACTGATCCTCTGACCTCATCACTAACCCTCTAACTCCATCACTGACCCTCTGACCCCATCACTGGCCCTCTGACCCCATCACTGACCCTCTGACCCCATCACTGGCCCTCTAACTCCATCACTGACCCTCTGACCTCATCACTGACCCTCTGACTTCATCACTGATCCTCTGACCCCATCACTGACCCTCTGACCCATCACTGATCCTCTAACTCCATCACTGACCCTCTGACCCCATCACTGATCCTCTGACCCCATCACTGATCCTCTGACCTCATCACTGACCCTCTGACTCATCATTGACCCTCTGACCCCATCACTGACCCTCTGACTCTATTATTGACCCTCTGATATTATCATTGATCCTATGACCGACAGTCTGGCCCTATGACTCACCTCTAACCCTATCAATGGCCCTCTGACCTTATAACTGCCCTCTGACCCTCTGACTGACATGCTGGCCCTTTGGCTGCCCTCTGACCGTATGACTGCCCCCATACCCTCTCACTGACCCACTTACCTTATCGATGCTACTATGACCTTATGATTGCCCTCTGACCTGATGACTTCCCTCTGACCCTATCACTGTCCTCTGACCCTATCACTGGTCCTCTGACCCAATGACTGCCCTCTGGCCCTATCACTGACCCTCTGACCTTATCAATGATACTCTGACCTTATGACTGCCCCCGGACCCGATGACTGCCCTCTGACCCTATGACTGCCCTCAGACCCTATCGCTGACCCTCTGACCCTATCACTGACCCTCTGACCTTATCAATGATACTCTGACCTTATGACTGCCCTCTGACCCGATCGCTGCCCTCTGACCCCATCACTGCCCTCTGACCCTATCGCTGACCCTCTGACCCTATCACTGACCCTCTGACCCTATCACTGACCCTCTGACCCTATCGCTGACCCTCTGACCCTATCGCTGACCCTCTGACCCTATCGCTGACCCTCTGACCCTATCGCTGACCCTCTGACCCTATCGCTGACCCTGCTCCTCTGGTTGTTTTGCAGGTGAACAGGACGTTTTTCTCTCAATGCCGCCTATTAGGGAGATCCCAGGCCCCGGCTTCTTCAGGTGAATGTTCCGAGAGGTATTTGACTGTCTGATGTGTCCTCGGAGCTCCTGCCCTACGCAGGCCGGCTCCTGGTTAATGAGCAGTAGACAGAGGGCCAGTCGCTGCCCACGTCGGGGGTAAACAGCAGCTCAGTCCCACCACCTTCACCACCCAGACTCAGATTCCACCCTCTAACACTCGACTCAGTGTCAGTCGCTCCTTAGTCTGTCACTCGATCTGAACAGGAGCTTTAGTCGGAGATGGGACAGCAACAATCACAGTAATTTAGCCAGATGGGAACAGGAGGAGGCCATTCAGCCCGTCAAGCCTGTCCCTCCATTCGATCAGATCATGGTTGACCTACATCTTAGCTCCCTCTACCTGCCTGGGTTCAGTGACCCTTAACCAACCCCTTAACCCAACAAAAACCTATCCACCTCCGTTCGGGAATTTCCGATTGACCCCCTCCCGCAGCCTCGACAGCTTTTTTTGGGGGGTGGGAGGAGAGTTCCAGATTCCCGCTCCCCCCTGTGTGTGTGTGAAGTGCTTCCTGACATCCCCCCTGAACGGGCCTGGCTCCCATTTTAATCTTCTGCCCCCTTGTTCTGGGCTCCCCACCCCCACCAGAGTATATCTCTCCTGTTTAATGGGGACAGGCTGGGTATATCTCTCCTGTTTAATGGGGACAGGCTGGGTATATCTGTCCTGTTTAATGGGGACAGGCTGGGTATATCTGTCCTGTTTAATGGGGACAGGCTGGGTATATCTGTCCTGTTTAATGGGGACAGGCTGGGTATATCTGTCCTGTTTAATGGGGACAGGCTGGGTATATCTGTCCTGTTTAATGGGGACAGGCTGGGTATATCTGTCCTGTTTAATGGGGACAGGCTGGGTATATCTGTCCTGTTTAATGGGGACAG
>NW_027596440.1:175000-300180 GCF_964194155.1 Cetorhinus maximus | reverse complement strand
TCTCTCTCTCCCTCACCAGCTTTCTTGCCCTGTCTCTCTCTCTCTCTCACCATCTTTCTTGCCCTGTCTCTCTCTCTCTCACCAACTTTCTTGCCTTGTCTCTCTATCTCTTTCTCAACAGCTTTCTTGCCCTGTTTCTCTCTCTCTCTCTCTCCCTCACCAGCTTTCTTGCCCTGTCTCTCTCTCTCTCTCTCTCACCAGCTTTCATGCCCTGTCTCTCTCTATCTCTCTCTCACCAGCTTTCTTGCCCTGTCTCTCTCTTACCAGCATCATTGCCCTGACTCTCTCTCTCTCTCCCACCAGCTTTCTTGCCCTGTCTCTCTCACTCTCTCTCACACCGGCATTCTTGCCCTGTCTCTCTCTCTCTCTCTCACCAGCTTTCTTACCCTGTCTCTCTCTCCAGCTTTCTTGCCCTGTCTCTCTCTCTCTCCCTCACCAGCTTTCTTACCCTGTCTCTCTCTGTCTCTCTCACCAGCTTTCTTGCCCTGTCTCTCTCTCTCTCTCTCACACAAGTTTTCTTGCCCTGTCCCTCTCTCTCTCTCTCTCTCACCAGCTTTCTTGCCCAGTCACTCTCTCTCCCTCTCTCTCTCTCCAGCTTTCTTGCCCTGTCTCTCTCTCTCTCTCAACAGCTCTCTTGCCATGTCTCTCTCTCTCTCTCTCTCACCAGCTTTCTTGCCCTCTCTCTTCCTCTCTCTCACCAGCTTTCTTGCCATGTCTATCTCTCTATCTCTCACCAGCTTTCTTGCCCTCTCTCTCTCTCTATCTCACCAGCTTTCTTGCCATGTCTCTCTCTCTATCTCTCACCAGCTTTCTTGCCATGTCTCTCTCTCTCACCAGCTTTCTTGCCCTGTCTCTCTCTCTCTCTCACCATCTTTCTTGCCCTGTCTCTCTCTCTCTCTCTCACCAGCTTTCTTGCCGTGTCTCTCTCTCTAGCTCTCACCAGCTTTCTTGCCCAGTCTCTCTCTCTCACCAGCTTTCTTGCCCTGTCTCTCTCTCTCTCTCTCTCACCAGCTTTCTTGCCCTTTCTCTCTCTTGCTCTCTCACCAGCTGTCTTGCCCTGTCTCTCTCTTTCTCTCTCACCAGCTGTCTTGCCCTGTCTCTCTCTCTCTCTGTCTCACCAGCTGTCTTGCCCTGTCTCTCTCTCTCTCTCACCATCTTTCTTGCCATGTCTCTCTCTCTCTATCTCTCACCAGCTTTCTTGCCCTCTCTCTCTCTCTCTCTCACCAGCTTTCTTGCCATGTCTCTCTATCTCTCACCAGCTTTCTTGCCATGTCTCTCTCTCTCACCAGCTTTCTTGCCCTGTCTCACTCTCTCTCTCACCAGCTTTCTTGCCCTGTCTCACTCTCTCTCTCACCAGCTTTCTTGCCCTGTCTCTCTCTCTCTCTCCCTCTCTCTCTGTCCAGCTTTCTTGCCCTGTCTCACTCTCTCTCTCACCAGCTTTCTTGCCATGTCTCTCTCTCTATCTCTCACCAGCTTTCTTGCCATGTCTCTCTCTCTCACCAGCTTTCTTGCCCTGTCTCTCTCTCTCACCAGCTTTCTTGCCCTGTCTCTCTCTCTCTCTCTCTCACCAGCTTTCTTGGCCTATCTCTCTCTTGCTCTCTCACCAGCTGTCTTGCACTGTCTCTCTCTCTCTCTGTCTCAACAGCTTTCTTGCCCTGTCTCTCTCTCTCTATCTCTCAGGAGCTTTCTTGCCCTGTCTCTCTCTCTCTCTCACCAGCTTTATTGCCCTGTCTCTCTCTCTCTCTCTCTCCAGCTTTCTTGCCCTGTCTCTCTCACTCTCTAACCAGCTATCTTGCCCTGTCTCGCTCTCTCTATCTCCCCAGCTTTCTTGCCCTGTCTCCCTCTCTCTCTCACCAGCTTTCTTGCCCTGTCTCTCTCTCTCTCTCTCTCTCAGCAGCTTTCTTGCCCTATCTCTCTCTCTCTCTCAACTGCTCTGTTACCCTCTCTCTCTCTCTCTATCTCTCAACAGTTTTCTTGCCCTGTCTCTCTCTCTCCCTCACCAGCTTTCTTGCCCTGTCTCTCTCTCTCTCACCAGCTTTCTTGCCCTGTCTCGCTCTCTCTATCTCCCCAGCTTTCTTGCCCTGTCTCCCTCTCTCTCTCACCAGCTTTCTTGCCCTGTCTCTCTCTCTCTCTCTCTCTCACCAGCTTTCTTGCCCTATCTCTCTCTCTCTCTCAACTGCTCTGTTGCCCTCTCTCTCTCTCTCTATCTCTCAACAGTTTTCTTGCCCTGTCTCTCTCTCTCCCTCACCAGCTTTCTTGCCCTGTCTCTCTCTCTCTCACCAGCTTTCTTGCCCTGTCTCTCTCTCTCTCTCTCACCAGCTTTCTTGCCCTGTCTCTCTCTCTCTCACCAGTTTTCTTGCCCTGTCTCTCTCTCTCTCTCTCTCACCAGCTTTCTTGCCCTGTCTCTCTCTCTCTCTCTCACCAGCTTTCTTGCCCTGTCTCTCTCGCTCTCTCATCAGCTTTCTTGCCCTGTCTCTCTCTCTCTCTCTCACCAGCTTTTTTGTCCAGACTCTCTCTCTCTCACAAGCTTTCTTGCCCTGTCTTTCTCTCTCTCTCTCACCAACTTTTTTGCCTTGTCTCTCTATCTCTCTCTCACCAGTTTTCTTGCCCTGTCCCTCTCTCTCTCTCTCTCTCACTAGCTTTCTTGCCCAGTCACTCTCTCTCCCTCTCTCTCTCTCCAGCTTTCTTGCCCTGTCTCTCTCTCTCTCTCAACAGCTCTCTTGCCATGTCTCTCTCTCTCTCTCTCTCACCAGCTTTCTTGCACTCTCTCTTCCTCTCTCTCACCAGCTTTCTTGCCATGTCTATCTCTCTATCTCTCACCAGCTTTCTTGCCCTCTCTCTCTCTCTATCTCACCAGCTTTCTTGCCATGTCTCTCTCTCTATCTCTCACCAGTTTTCTTGCCATGTCTCTCTCTCTCACCAGCCTACTTGCCCTGTCTCTCTCTCTCTCTCACCAGCTTTCTTGCCCTGTCTCTCTCTCTCTCTCACCAGCTTTCTTGCCCTGTCTCTCTCTCTCTCTCTCTCACCAGCTTTCTTGCCCTATCTCTCTCTTGCTCTCTCACCAGCTGTCTTGCCCTGTCTCTCTCTTTCTCTCTCACCAGCTGTCTTGCCCTGTCTCTCTCTCTCTCTGTCTCACCAGCTTTCTTGCCCTGTCTCTCTCTCTCTCTCACCATCTTTCTTGCCATGTCTCTCTCTCTCTATCTCTCACCAGCTTTCTTGCCCTGTCTCTCTCTCTCTCTCTCTCACCAGCTTTCTTGCCCTATCTCTCTCTTGCTCTCTCACCAGTTTTCTTGCCCTGTCTCTCTCTCTCTCTCTCACCAGCTTTCTTGCTCTGTCTCTCTCTCTCTCTCTCAACAGCTTTCTTGCCCTGTCTCTCTCGCTCTCTCATCAGCTTTCTTGCCCTTTCTCTCTCTCTCTCTCTCACCAGCTTTTTTGTCCAGACTCTCTCTCTCTCTCAAGCTTTCTTGCCCTGTCTTTCTCTCTCTCTCTCACCAACTTTTTTGCCTTGTCTCTCTATCTCTCTCTCACCAGTTTTCTTGCCCTGTCCCTCTCTCTCTCTCTCTCTCACCAGCTTTCTTGCCCAGTCACTCTCTCTCCCTCTCTCTCTCTCCAGCTTTCTTGCCCTGTCTCTCTCTCTCTCTCAACAGCTCTCTTGCCATGTCTCTCTCTCTCTCTCTCTCACCAGCTTTCTTGCACTCTCTCTTCCTCTCTCTCACCAGCTTTCTTGCCATGTCTATCTCTCTATCTCTCACCAGCTTTCTTGCCCTCTCTCTCTCTCTATCTCACCAGCTTTCTTGCCATGTCTCTCTCTCTATCTCTCACCAGCTTTCTTGCCATGTCTCTCTCTCTCACCAGCTTTCTTGCCCTGTCTCTCTGTCTCTCTCACCAGCTTTCTTGCCCTGTCTCTCTCTCTCTCTCACCAGCTTTCTTGCCCTGTCTCTCTCTCTCTCTCTCTCACCAGCTTTCTTGCCCTATCTCTCTCTTGCTCTCTCACCAGCTGTCTTGCCCTGTCTCTCTCTTTCTCTCTCACCAGCTGTCTTGCGCTGTCTCTCTCTCTCTCTGTCTCACCAGCTTTCTTGCCCTGTCTCTCTCTCTCTCTCACCATCTTTCTTGCCATGTCTCTCTCTCTCTATCTCTCACCAGCTTTCTTGCCCTCTCTCTCTCTCTCTCTCACCAGCTTTCTTGCCATGTCTCTGTATCTCTCACCAGCTTTCTTGCCATGTCTCTCTCTCTCACCAGCTTTCTTGCCCTGTCTCTCTCTCTCTCTCACCAGCTTTCTTGCCCTGTCTCACTCTCTCTCTCACCAGCTTTCTTGCCCTGTCTCTCTCTCTCTCTCCCTCTCTCTCTGTCCAGCTTTCTTGCCCTGTCTCACTCTCTCTCTCACCAGCTTTCTTGCCATGTCTCTCTCTCTATCTCTCACCAGCTTTCTTGCCATGTCTCTCTCTCTCACCAGCTTTCTTGCCCTGTCTCTCTCTCTCACCAGCTTTCTTGCCCTGTCTCTCTCTCTCTCTCTCTCACCAGCTTTCTTGGCCTATCTCTCTCTTGCTCTCTCACCAGCTTTCTTGCCCTGTCTCTCTCTCTCACCAGCTTTCTTGCACTGTCTCTCTCTCTCTCTGTCTCAACAGCTTTCTTGCCCTGTCTCTCTCTCTCTATCTCTCAGGAGCTTTCTTGCCCTGTCTCTCTCTCTCACTCACCAGCTTTATTGCCCTGTCTCTCTCTCTCTCTCTCTCCAGCTTTCTTGCCCTGTCTCTCTCACTCTCTAACCAGCTATCTTGCCCTGTCTCGCTCTCTCTATCTCCCCAGCTTTCTTGCCCTGTCTCCCTCTCTCTCTCACCAGCTTTCTTGCCCTGTCTCTCTCTCTCTCTCTCTCTCACCAGCTTTCTTGCCCTATCTCTCTCTCTCTCTCAACTGCTCTGTTGCCCTCTCTCTCTCTCTCTATCTCTCAACAGTTTTCTTGCCCTGTCTCTCTCTCTCCCTCACCAGCTTTCTTGCCCTGTCTCTCTCTCTCTCACCAGCTTTCTTGCCCTGTCTCGCTCTCTCTATCTCCCCAGCTTTCTTGCCCTGTCTCCCTCTCTCTCTCACCAGCTTTCTTGCCCTGTCTCTCTCTCTCTCTCTCTCTCACCAGCTTTCTTGCCCTATCTCTCTCTCTCTCTCAACTGCTCTGTTGCCCTCTCTCTCTCTCTCTATCTCTCAACAGTTTTCTTGCCCTGTCTCTCTCTCTCCCTCACCAGCTTTCTTGCCCTGTCTCTCTCTCTCTCTCACCAGCTTTCTTGCCCTGTCTCTCTCTCTCTCTCTCTCTCTCACCAGCTTTCTTGCCCTGTCTCTCTCTCTCTCACCAGTTTTCTTGCCCTGTCTCTCTCTCTCTCTCTCTCACCATCTTTCTTGCCCTGTCTCTCTCTCTCTCTCTCACCAGCTTTCTTGCCCTGTCTCTCTCGCTCTCTTATCAGCTTTCTTGCCCTGTCTCTCTCTCTCTCACCAGCTTTTTTGTCCAGACTCTCTCTCTCTCACAAGCTTTCTTGCCCTGTCTTTCTCTCTCTCTCTCACCAACTTTTTTGCCTTGAACTCTATCTCTCTCTCACCAGCTTTGTTGCCCTGTTTCTCTCTCTCTCTCTCTCCCTCACCAGCTTTCTTGCCCTGTCTCTCTCTCTCTCTCACACCAGCTTTTGCCCTGTCTCTCTCTCTCTCACCAGCTTTCTTGCCCTTTCTCTCTCTATCTCTCACCAGCTTTCTTGCCCTGTCTCTCTCTCTCTCTCACCAGCTTTCTTGCCCTGTCTCTCTCTCTCTCTCTCTCACACATCAGCTTTCTTGCCCTGTCTCGCTCTCTCTTTCTCCCCAGCTTTCTTGCCCTGTCTCTCTCTCTCTCTCACCATTTTTCTTGCCTTGTCTCTCTCTCTCTCATACCAGCTTTCATGCCTTGTCTCTCTCTCTCTCTCTCACCAGCTTTCTTGCCCTGTCTCTCTCTCTCTCTATCTCATAATCATCTTTCTTGCCCTGTCTCGCTCTCTCTATCTCCCCAGCTTTCTTGCCGTGCCTCTCTCTCTCTCTCTCACCAGTTTTCTTGCCCTGTCACTCTCTCTCCCTCTCACCAGCTTTCTTGCCCTGTCTCTATCTCTCTCTCTCTCTCTCACCAGCTATATTGCCCTCTCTCTCTCTCTCTCTCTCTCTCACCAGCTTTCTTGCCCTGTCTCTCTCTCTCTCTCTCACCTGCTTAATTGCCCTGTCTCTCACTCTCACCAGCTTTCTTGCCCTGTCCCTCTCTCTCTCTCTCACCTGCTTTTTTGCCCTGTCTCTCTCTCTCTCTCACCAGCTTTCTTTTCTGCCTCTCTCTCGCTCGCCACTTTTCTTGCCCTGTCTCTCTCTCTATTCTCACCAGCGTTCTTGCCCTGTCTTCTTCTCTCTCTCACCTGCTTTCTTGCCCTGTCTCTCTCTCTCTCTCACCAGCTTTCTTGCCCTGTCTCTCTCTCTATCACCAGCTATCTTACCATGTCTCTCTTTCTCTCTCTCTCTCACCAGCTTTCTTGCCCTGTTCCTCTCTCTCTCTTTCACCAGCTTTCTTGCCCATCCCTCTCTCTCTCTCACCAGCTTTCTTGCCCTGTCTCTCTCTCTCTCTCTCACCAGCTTTCTTGCACTGTCTCCCTCTCTCTCTCACCAGCTTTCTTGCAATGTCTCTCTCTCTCTCTCTCTCCAGCATTCTTGCCCTGTCCCTCTGTCTCTCTCTGACCTGCTTTTTTGCCCTGTCTCACTCTCGCTCTCTCTCTCTCCAGCTTTCTTGCCCTGTCTCTCTCTCTCTCTCACCAGCTTTCTTGCCCTGTCTCTCTCTCTCTCTCTCTCTCACCAGCTTTCTTGCCCTGTCTCTCTCTCTCTCTCTCTCATCACCATATTTCTTGCCCTGTCTCGCTCTCTCTATCTCCCCAGCTTTCTTGCCCTGTCTCTCTCATTCTCTCACCAGCTTTCTTGCCCTGTCTCTCTCTCTCTCACCAGTTTTCTTGCCCTGTCTCTCTCTCTCCCTCTCACCAGCTTTCTTGCCCTGTCTCTCTCTCTCTATCTCTCTCTCTGTCACCAGCTTGCTTGCCCTGTCTCTCTCCCTCTCTCTCTCTCTCTCACCAGCTATATTGCCCTCTCTCTCTCTCTCTCTCTCTCACCAGCTTTCTTGCCCTGTCTATCTCTCTCTCTCTCACCTGCTTAATTGCCCTGTCCCTCTCTCTCTCTCTCACCTGCTTTCTTGCCCTGTCTCTCTCTCTGTCTCACCAGCTTTCTTGCCCTGTCTCTCTCTCTATCACCAGCTATCTTGCCCTGTCTCTCTTTCTCTCTGTCTCTCACCAGCTTTCTTGCCCTATCCCCCTCTCTCTCTCTCACCAGCTTTCTTGCCCTGTCTCTCTCTCTCTCTCTCACCAGCTTTCTTGCCCTGTCTCTCTCTCTCTCTCTCCAGCATTCTTGCCCTGTCCCTCTCTCTCTCTCTCACCAGCTTCCTTGCCCTGTCTCTCTCTCTCTCTCACCATCTTTCTTGCCCTGTCACTCTCTCTCTCTCACCATCTTTCTTGCCCTGTCTCTCTCTCTCTCTCCCCAGCTTTCTTGCCCTGTCTCTCTCTCTCTCTCACCAGCTTTCTTGCCCTGTCTCTCTCTCTCACCAGTTTTCTTGCCCTGTCTGTCTCTCTCCCTCTCACCAGCTTTCTTGCCCTGTCTCTCTCTCTCTCTCTCTGTCTCTCTCACCAGCTTGCTTGCCCTGTCTCTCTCTCTCTATCTCTCACACACCAGCTATATTGCCCTGTCTCTCTCTCTCTCTCTCTCTCTCTCACCAGCTTTCTTGCCCTGTCTCTCTCTCTCTCTCGCTCTCACCTGCTTTCTTGCCCTGTCTCTCTCTCTCACCAGCTTTCTTGCCCTGTCCCTCTCTATCTCTCTCACCTGCTTTCTTGCCCTGCCTCTCTCTCTCTCTCACCAGCTTTCTTGCCCTGCCTCTCTCTCTCTCACCAGTTTTCTTGCCCTGTCTCTCTCTCTCCTCTCACCAGCGTTCTTGCCCTGTCTCTCTCTCTCTCTCACCATTTTTCTTGCCTTGTCTCTCTCTCTCTCATACCAGCTTTCATGCCTTGTCTCTCTCTCTCTCTCTCACCAGCTTTCTTGCCCTGTCTCTCTCTTTCTCTATCTCATAATCATCTTTCTTGCCCTGTCTCGCTCTCTCTATCTCCCCAGCTTTCTTGCCGTGCCTCTCTCTCTCTCTCTCACCAGTTTTCTTGCCCTGTCACTCTCTCTCCCTCTCACCAGCTTTCTTGCCCTGTCTCTCTCTCTCTCTCTCTCTCTCTCACCAGCTATATTGCCCTCTCTCTCTCTCTCTCTCTCTCTCACCAGCTTTCTTGCCCTGTCTCTCTCTCTCTCTCTCACCTGCTTAATTGCCCTGTCTCTCTCTCTCTCTCACCAGCTTTCTTTTCTGCCTCTCTCTCGCTCGCCACTTTTCTTGCCCTGTCTCTCTCTCTATTCTCACCAGCGTTCTTGCCCTGTCTTCTTCTCTCTCTCACCTGCTTTCTTGCCCTGTCTCTCTCTCTCTCTCACCAGCTTTCTTGCCCTGTCTCTCTCTCTATCACCAGCTATCTTACCATGTCTCTCTTTCTCTCTCTCTCTCACCAGCTTTCTTGCCCTGTTCCTCTCTCTCTCTTTCACCAGCTTTCTTGCCCATCCCTCTCTCTCTCTCACCAGCTTTCTTGCCCTGTCTCTCTCTCTCTCTCTCTCACCAGCTTTCTTGCCCTGTCTCTCAATCTCTCTCTCACCAGCTTTTTTGCCGTGACTCTCTCTCTCTCTCCAGCATTCTTGCCCTGTCCCTCTGTCTCTCTCTGACCTGCTTTTTTGCCCTGTCTCACTCTCTCTCTCACCAGCTTTCTTGCCCTGTCACTCTCTCTCTCTCACCATCTTTCTTGCCCTCTCTCTCTCTCTCTCTCTCCCCAGCTTTCTTGCCCTGTCTCTCTCTCTCTCTCACCAGCTTTCTTGCCTTGTCTCTCTCTCTCTCACCATCTTTCTTGCCCTGTCTCTCTCTCTCTCTCACCAGCTTTCTTGCCCTGTCTCTCTCTCTCTCTCGCTCTCACCTGCTTTCTTGCCCTGTCTCTCTCTCTCAGCAGCTTTCTTGCCCTGTCTCTCTCTCTCTCTCACCAGCTTTCTTGCCCTGCCTCTCTCTCTCTCACCAGTTTTCTTGCCCTGTCTCTCTCTCTCCTCTCACCAGATTTCTTGCCCTGTCTTTCTCTCTCTCTCTCTCTCTCAACAGCTTCCTTGCCCTGTCTCTCTCTCTCTCTCACCAGATTTTTGCCCTGTCTCTCGCACTCTCTCACCAGCTTTCTTGCCCTGTCCCTCTCTCTCTCTCTCACCAGCTTTCTTGCCCTGTCTCGCTCTCTCTCTCTCACCAGCTTCCTTACCCTGTCTCTCTCACTCTCTCTCTCACCAGCTTTCTTGCCCTGTCTCTCTCTCTCTCTCTCACCAGCTTTCTTGCCGTGCCTCTCTCTCTCTCACCAGCTTTCATGCCCTTTCTCTCTGTCTCTCTCTCTCTCTCACCTGCTTTTTTGCCCTGACTCTCTCTTTCTCTCCAGCTTTCTTGCCCTGTCTCTCTCTCTCTCACCAGCTTTCTTGCCCATCCCTCTCTCTCTCTCACCAGCTTTCTTGCCCTCTCTCTCTCTCTCTCTTTCACCAGCTTTCTTGCCCTGTCTCCCTCTCTCTCTCTCCAGCATTCTTGCCCTGTCCCTCTCTCTCTCTCTCACCAGCTTCCTTGCCCTGTCTCTATCTCTCACCAGCTTTCTTGCCCTGTCTCTCTCTCTCTCACCAGTTTCTTGCAATGTCTCTCTCTCTCTCTCACCAGCTTTCTTGCCCTATCTCTCTTTCTCCCTCTCACCAGCTTTCTTGCCTTCTCTCTCTCTCTCTCTCTCACACACCAGCTTTTATGCCCTGTCTCGCTCTCTCTACCACCCCAGGTTTCTTGCCCTGTCTCTCTCTCTCTCTCTCTCACCATCTTTCTTGCCCTGTCTCTCTCTCGCTCTCTCTCTCTCCAGCTTTCTTGCCCTGTCTCTCTCTCTCTCTCACCAGCTTTCTTGCCCTGTCTCTCTCTCTCTCTCTCTCTCACCAGCTTTCTTGCCCTGTCTCTCTCTCTCTCTCTCTCATCACCATATTTCTTGCCCTGTCTCGCTCTCTCTATCTCCCCAGCTTTCTTGCCCTGTCTCTCTCATTCTCTCACCAGCTTTCTTGCCCTGTCTCTCTCTCTCTCACCAGTTTTCTTGCCCTGTCTCTCTCTCTCCCTCTCACCAGCTTTCTTGCCCTGTCTCTCTCTCTCTATCTCTCTCTCTGTCACCAGCTTGCTTGCCCTGTCTCTCTCCCTCTCTCTCTCTCTCTCACCAGCTATATTGCCCTCTCTCTCTCTCTCTCTCTCTCACCAGCTTTCTTGCCCTGTCTATCTCTCTCTCTCTCACCTGCTTAATTGCCCTGTCCCTCTCTCTCTCTCTCACCTGCTTTCTTGCCCTGTCTCTCTCTCTGTCTCACCAGCTTTCTTGCCCTGTCTCTCTCTCTATCACCAGCTATCTTGCCCTGTCTCTCTTTCTCTCTGTCTCTCACCAGCTTTCTTGCCCTATCCCCCTCTCTCTCTCTCACCAGCTTTCTTGCCCTATCTCTCTCTCTCTCTCTCACCAGCTTTCTTGCCCTGTCTCTCTCTCTCTCTCTCCAGCATTCTTGCCCTGTCCCTCTCTCTCTCTCTCACCAGCTTCCTTGCCCTGTCTCTCTCTCTCTCTCACCATCTTTCTTGCCCTGTCACTCTCTCTCTCTCACCATCTTTCTTGCCCTGTCTCTCTCTCTCTCTCTCCCCAGCTTTCTTGCCCTGTCTCTCTCTCTCTCTCACCAGCTTTCTTGCCCTGTCTCTCTCTCTCACCAGTTTTCTTGCCCTGTCTGTCTCTCTCCCTCTCACCAGCTTTCTTGCCCTGTCTCTCTCTCTCTCTCTCTGTCTCTCTCACCAGCTTGCTTGCCCTGTCTCTCTCTCTCTATCTCTCACACACCAGCTATATTGCCCTGTCTCTCTCTCTCTCTCTCTCTCTCTCACCAGCTTTCTTGCCCTGTCTCTCTCTCTCTCTCGCTCTCACCTGCTTTCTTGCCCTGTCTCTCTCTCTCACCAGCTTTCTTGCCCTGTCCCTCTCTATCTCTCTCACCTGCTTTCTTGCCCTGCCTCTCTCTCTCTCTCACCAGCTTTCTTGCCCTGCCTCTCTCTCTCTCACCAGTTTTCTTGCCCTGTCTCTCTCTCTCCTCTCACCAGCGTTCTTGCCCTGTCTCTCTCTCTCTCTCACCAGCTATATTGCCCTGTCTCTCTTTCTCTATCTCTCTCTCACCAGCTATATTGCCGTATCTCTCTCTCTCTATCTCTCTCTCACCAGCTATATTGCCCTCTCTCTCTCTATCTTTCTCTCTCTCACCAGCTTGCTTGCCCTGTCTCTCTCTCTCTCTCTCTCTCACCAGCTATATTGCCCTGTCTCTCTCTCTCTCTCTCTCACCTGCTTTCTTGCCCTGTCTCTCTCTCTCTCTCTCACCTGCTTAATTGCCCTGTCTCTCCCTCTCACCAGCTTTCTTGCCCTGTCTCTCTCTCTCTATCTCTCTCTCTCTCACCAGCTTGCTTGCCCTGTCTCTCTCTCTCTCTCTCTCTCTCACCAGCTTTCTTGCCCTGTCTCTCTCTCTCTCTCACCAGCTTTCTTTTCTGCCTCTCTCTCTCTCGCCACTTTTCTTGCCCTGTCTCTCTCTCTCCTCTCACCAGCGTTCTTGCCCTTTCTTCTTCTCTCTCTCACCAGCTTTCTTGCCCTGTCTCTCTCTCTATCACCAGCTATCTTGCCCTGTCTCTTTCTCTCTCTCTCTCACCAGCTTTCTTGCCCTCTCCCTCTCTCTCTCTCTCACCAGCTTTCTTGCCCATCCCTCTCTCTCTCTCACCAGCTTTCTTGCCCTGTCTCTCTCTCTCTCTCTCACCAGCTTTCTTGCCCTGTCTCCCTCTCTCTCTCACCAGCTTTCTTGCCCTGTCTCTCAATCTCTCTCTCACCTTTTTTGCCGTGACTGTCTCTCTCTCTCCAGCATTCTTGCCCTGTTTCTCTCTCTCACAGCTTTCTTGCCCTGTCTCTCTCTCTCTCTCTCACCTGCATTCTTGCCCTGTCTTTCTCTCTATTTCTCTCACCAGATTTCTTGCCCTGTCTCTCTCTCTCTCTCACCATCTTTCTTGCCCTGTCATCTCTCTCTCTCACCATCTTTCTTGCCGTCTCTCGCTCCCTCTATCTCCCCAGCTTTCTTGCCCTGTCTCTCTCTCTCTCTCACCAGCTTTCTTGCCCTGTCTCTCTCTCTCTCACCAGTTTTCTTGCCCTGTCTCTCTCTCTCTCTCACTCTCTCTCACCAGCTTTCTTGCCCTGTCTCTCTCTCTCTATCTCTCACACACCAGCTATATTGCCCTGTCTCTCTCTCTCTATCTCTCTCTCACCAGCTATATTTCCCTCTCTCTCTCTCTCTCTCTCACCAGCTTTCTTGCCCTGTTTCTCTCTCTCTCTCTCTCTCTCTCACCTGCTTTCTTGCCCTGTCTCTCTCTCTCACCAGCTTTCTTGCCCTGTCCCTCTCTCTCTCACACCTGCATTCTTGCCCTGTCTCTCTCTCTCTCTCCCCAGCTTTCTTGCCCTGCCTCTCTCTCTCTCACCAGTTTTCTTGCCCTGTCTCTCTCTCTCCTCTCACCAGCTTTCTTGCCCTGCCTCTCTCTCTCTCACCAGTTTTCTTGCCCCGTCTCTCTCTCTCTCTCACCTGCTTTATTGCCCTGTCTCTCTCTCTCTCTCACCAGCTTTCTTGCCCTGTCTCTCTCTCTCTCACCAGATTTCTTGCCCTGTCTCTCTCTCTCTCTCTCTCACCAGCTTCCTTGCCCTGTCTCTCTCTCCCTCTCACCAGCTTTCTTGCCCTGTCTCTCTCTCTCTCTCTCACCAGCTTTCTTGCCCTGTCTCTCTCTCTCTCTCACCAGCTTTTTTGCCCTGTCTCTCTCACTCTCTCACCAGCTTTCTTGCCCTGTCTCTCTCACTCTCTCTCTCACCAGCTTTCTTGCCCTGTCTCTCTCTCTCTCTCACCAGCTTTCTTGCCCTGTCTCTCTCACTCTCTCTCTCACCAGTTTTAATGCCCTTTCTCTCTCTCTCTCTCTCACCAGCTTTCATGCCCTTTCTCTCTGTCTCTCTCTCTCTCTCTCTCACCTGCTTTTTTGCCCTGACTCTCTCTTTCTCTCCGGCTTACTTGCCCTGTCTCTCTCTCTCTCACCAGCTTTCTTGCCCATCCCTCTCTCTCTCTCACCAGCTTTCTTGCCCTCTCTCTCTCTCTCTCTTTCACCAGCTTTCTTGCCCTGTCTCCCTCTCTCTCTCACCAGCTTTCTTGCCCTGTCTCTCAATCTCTCTCTCACCAGCTTCCTTGCCCTGTCTCTCTCTCTCTCTCACCATCGTTCTTGCCCTGTCACTCACTCTCTCTCACCAGCTTTCTTGCCCTGTCTCTCTCGCTCTCATCACCATCTTTCTTGCCTATCTCGCTCCCTCTATCTCCCCAGCTTTCTTGCCCTGTCTCTCTCTCTCTCTCTCTCACCTGCTTTCTTGCCCTGTCTCTCTCTCTCTCTCACCAGCTTTCTTGCCCTCTATCTCTCTCTCACCAGCTTTCTTGCCCTGTCTCACTCTCTCTCTCACCAGCTTTCTTGCCCTTTCTCTGTCTCTCTCTCTCACCAGCTTTCTTGCCGTGCCTCTCTCTCTCACCAGCTTTCATGCCCTTTCTCTCTGTCTCTCTCTCTCTCTCTCTCACCTGCTTTTTTGCCCTGACTCTCTCTTTCTCTCCGGCTTTCTTGCCCTGTCTCTCTCTCTCTCACCAGCTTTCTTGCCCATCCCTCTCTCTCTCTCACCAGCTTTCTTGCCCTCTCTCTCTCTCTCTCTTTCACCAGCTTTCTTGCCCTGTCTCCCTCTCTCTCTCACCAGCTTTCTTGCCCTGTCTCTCAATCTCTCTCTCACCAGCTTTTTTGTCGTGACTCTCTCTCTCTCTCCAGCATTCTTGCCCTGTCCCTCTCTCTCTCTCTCACCAGCTTCCTTGCCCTGTCTCTCTCTCTCTCTCACCATCGTTCTTGCCCTGTCACTCACTCTCTCTCACCAGCTTTCTTGCCCTATCTCTCTCTCTCTCATCAACATCTTTCTTGCCCTGTATCGCTCCCTCTATCTCCCCAGCTTTCTTGCCATCTTTCTCTCTCTCTCTCAACAGCTTTCTTGCCCTGTCTCTCTCTCTCTCACCAGTTTTCTTGCCCTGTCTCTCTCTCTCCCTCTCACCAGCTTTCTTGCCCTGTCTCTCTCTCTCTCTCTCTCTCACCAGCTTGCATGCCCTGTCTCTCTCTCTCTATCTCTCTCTCACCAGCTATATTGCCCTGTCTCTCTTTCTCTATCTCTCTCTCACCAGCTATATTGCCCTGTCTCTCTCTCTCTATCTCTCTCTCACCAGCTATATTGCCCTCTCTCTCTCTCTCTCTCTCACCAGCTTTCTTGCCCTGTCTCTCTCTCTCTCTCTCTCACCTGCTTTCTTGCCCTGTCTCTCTCTCTCTCTCACCAGCTTTCTTGCCCTGTCTCTCTCTCTCACCTGCTTTCTTGCCCTGTCTCTCTCTCTCTCTCACCATCTTTCTTGCCCTGTCTCTCTCTCTCACCTGCTTTCTTTCCCTGTCTCTCTCACTCTCTCACCAGCTTTCTTGCCCTGCCTCTCTCTCTCACCAGTTTTCTTGCCCTGTCTCTCTCTCCTCTCACCAGCGTTCTTGCCCTGTCTCTCTCTCTCTCACCAGATTTTTGCCCTGTCTCTCGCACGCTCTCACCAGCTTTCTTGCCCTGTCCCTCTCTCTCTCTCTCACCAGCTTTCTTGTCCTGTCTCTCTCTCGCTCTCTCACCAGCTTCCTTACCCTGTCTCTCTCACTCTCTCTCTCACCAGCTTTCTTGCCCTGTCTCTCTCACTCTCTCTCTCACCAGCTTTCTTTCCCTGCCTCTCTCTCTCTCACCAGCTTTCTTGCCCTTTCTCTCTGTCTCTCTCTCTCTCACCTGCTTTTTTGCCCTGACTCTCTCTTTCTCTCCAGCTTTCTTCCCCTATCCCTCTCTCTCTCTCTCACCAGCTTTCTTGCCCTGTCTCTCTCTCTCTCTCTCTCTCTCTCTATCTCACCAGCTTTCTTGCCCTGTCCCTCTCTCTCTCTCTCACCAGCTTCCTTCCCCTGTCTCTCTCTCTATCTCTCTCACCAGATTTCTTACCCTGTCTCTCTCTCTCTGTCACCAGCTTTCTTGCCCTGTCTCACTCTCTTTCTGATGGGCATTAGCTGGAGACTAAACTACCCTCCGGGATCCAGGATTGGGATGAAAGGTTGGAGATGTCTGGAATGCAATGTGTGTATAAAGAGTTGCATGTCGGCCATCAGAGCTGAAGCGCAAATCAGTCTCTTTGAGCAGTTTACTGGCCTGTTAAATATTTCTCTGGAACACGGAACTGACCGGACACCAGGTGCCATCCTGTCTGACAGCCTTGAACAAGGTGTGAGGATCTGACAGGAATGAATCAGCACAGGACAGGGTCCAGCAGCTCACTGCCCGTCTGTGTGGACAATACACAGGCTTTAATCTTCTAAATATCCTCAGCAGCCCCTCCAGGGCTCTCACATCCTCCCTCATGTGTGGTGATCAGAGCTGGATGTATTAATCTAGCTGCGGCCTAACAATTGCTCAGGACAACTTCTCCTGTTTTTTGTCCCAAATCTGTGTCTATGATTGTCAGGCAGTCACCATCACCAACAAGAGAGGATATAACAATCGCCCCTTGACGTTCAATGCCATTACCATCACTGAATCCCCCACTATCAACATCCTGGGGGTTACCATTGACCAGAAACTGAACTGGACCAGCCATATAAATACTGTGGCTACAAGAGCAGGTCAGAGGCTGCGGAGACTAGCTCACCTCCTGACTCTGATTTACCTTGATGTACATTGATGTACCTGCACCACATAAACTATAGCGGCTCACTACCACATTCAAAGGGTAGGTAATGAAAGCTGGTGAGAGAATGAGAGAGAGAGAGAGACAGGGCAAGAAAGCTGGTGAGAGAGTGAGAGAGAGTGAGACAGGGGAAGAAAGCTGGTGAGAGAGAGAGAGAGAGAGAGAGACAGGGCAAGAAAGCTGGTGAGAGAGAGAAAGAGAGAGAGAGACGGGGCATGAAAAGCTGGAGAGAGAGAGAGAGAGAGAGAGACAGGTCAGGAAAGGTGTTGAAAGAGAGAGAGAGAGAGACTGGTCAAGAAAGCTGGAGAGAGAGAGAGAGAGAGAGAGACAGGTCAGGAAAGGTGTTGAAAGAGAGAGAGAGAGAGACAGGGCAAAAAAGCTGGTGAGAGAGAGAGAGAGAGAGACAGGGCAAGAAAGCTGGTGGGAGAGAGAGAGAGAGAGCTAGGGCAAGAAAGCTGGTGAGAGAGAGAGAGAGAGAGACAGGGCAAGAAAGCTGGTGAGAGAGAGAGAGAGAGAGACAGGGCAAGAATGCTGGTGAGACAGAGAGAGAGAGAGACAGGGCAAGAAAGCTGGAGAGAGAGAGACAGGGCAAGAAAGCTGGAGAGAGAGAGAGAGAGAGACAGGGCAAATAAGCTGGTGAGAGAGAGAGAGAGACAGGGCAAGAAAGCTCTTGAGAGATAGAGAGAGAGAGACAGGGCAAGAAAGCTGGTGAGACAGAGAGAGAGAGACAGGGCAAGACAGCTGGTGAGAGAGAAAGAGAGAGACAGGGCAAGAAAGCTGGTGAGACAGAGATAGAGAGAGACAGGGCAAGACAGCTGGTGAGAGAGCAAGAGAGATATAGGGCAAGAAAGCTGGTGAGACAGAGAGAGAGAGAGACTGGGCATGAAAGCTGGTGAGAGAGAGAGACAGGGCAAGAAAGCTGGTGAGAGATAGAGAGAGAGACACGGCAAGAAAGCTGGTGAGAGAGAGAGAGAGACAGGGCAAGAAAGCTGGTGAGAGAGAGAGACAGGGCAAGAAAGCTGGTGAGAGAGAGAGACATGGCAAGAAAGCTGGTGAGAGAGAGAGAGAGAGACATGGCAAGAATGCTGGTAAGAGAGAGAGAGAGGGCAAGAAAGCTGGTGAGAGAGAGAGAGAGATAGACATGGCAAGAAAGCTGGTGAGAGAGAGAGTGAGACAGGGCAAGAAAGCTGGACAGAGAGAGAGGGAGAGAGAGAGAGAGACAGGGCAAGAAAGCTGGTGAGAGAGAGAGTGAGACAGGGCAAGAAAGCTGGTGAGAGAGAGAGAGAGACAGGGCAAGAAAGCTGGTGAGAGAGACATGGCAAGAAAGCTGGTGAGAGAGAGAGAGAGAGAGGACAGGAAAGCTGGTGAGAGAGACATGGCAAGAAAGCTGGTGAGAGAGACAGGGGAAGAAAGCTGGTGAGAGAGAGAGAGAGAGAGAGACAGGGCAAGAAAGCTGGAGAGAGAGAGAGAGACAGGGCAAGAAAGCTGGTGAGAGAGAGAGAGAGAGAGAGACGGGGCAAGAAATCTGGTGGGAGAGAGAGAGAGAGAGCTAGGGCAAGAAAGCTGGTGAGAGAGAGAGACAGGGCAAGAAAGCTGGTGAGAGAGAGAGACATGGCAAGAAAGCTGGTGAGAGAGAGAGAGAGAGACATGGCAAGAATGCTGGTAAGAGAGAGAGAGAGGGCAAGAAAGCTGGTGAGAGAGAGAGAGAGATAGACATGGCAAGAAAGCTGGTGAGAGAGAGAGAGAGAGAGAGAGAGACAGGGCAAAAAAGCTGGTGAGAGAGAGAGAGAGAGAGACAGGGCAAGAAAGCTGGTGAGAGAGAGAGAGAGAGAGACAGGGCAAGAAAGCTGGTGAGAGAGAGAGAGAGAGAGACAGGGCAAGAAAGCTGGTGAGAGAGAGAGAGAGAGAGACAGGGCAAGAAAGCTGGAGAGAGAGAGACAGGGCAAGAAAGCTGGAGAGAGAGAGAGAGAGACAGGGCAAATAAGCTGGTGAGAGAGAGAGAGAGACACGGCAAGAAAGCTCTTGAGAGATAGAGAGAGAGAGACAGGGCAAGAAAGCTGGTGAGACTGAGAGAGAGAGAGACAGGGCAAGACAGCTGGTGAGAGAGAAAGAGAGAGACAGGGCAAGAAAGCTGGTGAGACAGAGATAGAGAGAGACAGGGCAAGACAGCTGGTGAGAGAGAAAGAGAGAGATAGGGCAAGAAAGCTGGTGAGACAGAGAGAGAGAGAGACTGGGCAAGAAAGCTGGTGAGAGAGAGAGACTGGGCAAGAAAGCTGGTGAGAGATAGAGAGAGAGACATGGCAAGAAAGCTGGTGAGAGAGAGAGAGAGACAGGGCAAGAAAGCTGGTGAGAGAGAGAGACAGGGCAAGAAAGCTGGTGAGAGAGAGAGACATGGCAAGAAAGCTGGTGAGAGAGAGAGTGAGACAGGGCAAGAAAGCTGGTGAGAGAGAGAGAGAGACAGGGCAAGAAAGCTGGTGAGAGAGACAGGGGAAGAAAGCTGGTGAGAGAGAGAGAGAGAGAGAGACAGGGCAAGAAAGCTGGAGAGAGAGAGAGAGACAGGGCAAGAAAGCTGGTGAGAGAGAGAGAGAGAGAGAGACGGGGCAAGAAAGCTGGAGAGAGAGAGAGAGAGAGAGAGAGACAGGGCAAAAAAGCTGGTGAGAGAGAGAGAGAGAGAGACAGGGCAAGAAATCTGGTGGGAGAGAGAGAGAGAGAGCTAGGGCAAGAAAGCTGGTGAGAGAGAGAGAGAGAGACAGGGCAAGAAAGCTGGTGAGACAGAGAGAGAGAGAGACAGGGCAAGAAAGCTGGAGAGAGAGAGACAGGGCAAGAAAGCTGGAGAGAGAGAGAGAGAGAGACAGGGCAAATAAGCTGGTGAGAGAGAGAGAGAGACAGGGCAAGAAAGCTCTTGAGAGATAGAGAGAGAGAGACAGGGCAAGAAAGCTGGTGAGACAGAGAGAGAGAGACAGGGCAAGAAAGCTCTTGAGAGATAGAGAGAGAGAGACAGGGCAAGACAGCTGGTGAGAGAGAAAGAGAGAGACAGGTCAAGAAAGCTGGTGAGACAGAGATAGAGAGAGACAGGGCAAGACAGCTGGTGAGAGAGCAAGAGAGATATAGGGCAAGAAAGCTGGTGAGACAGAGAGAGAGAGAGACTGGGCATGAAAGCTGGTGAGAGAGAGAGACAGGGCAAGAAAGCTGGTGAGAGAGAGAGAGAGACAGGGCAAGAAAGCTGGTGAGAGAGAGAGACAGGGCAAGAAAGCTGGTGAGAGAGAGAGACACTGGCAAGAAAGCTGGTGAGAGAGAGAGAGAGAGACATGGCAAGAATGCTGGTAAGAGAGAGAGAGAGGGCAAGAAAGCTGGTGAGAGAGAGAGAGAGATAGACATGGCAAGAAAGCTGGTGAGAGAGAGAGTGAGACAGGGCAAGAAAGCTGGACAGAGAGAGAGGGGAGAGAGAGACAGGGCAAGAAAGCTGGTGAGAGAGAGAGTGAGACAGGGCAAGAAAGCTGGTGAGAGAGAGAGAGAGACAGGGCAAGAAAGCTGGTGAGAGAGAGATAGAGAGAGAGAGACGGGGCAAGAAAGCTGGAGAGAGAGAGAGACAGGTCAGGAAAGGTGTTGAAAGAGAGAGAGAGAGAGAGACTGGTCAAGAAAGCTGGAGAGAGAGAGAGAGAGAGAGAGAGAGACAGGCAAAAAAGCTGGTGAGAGAGAGAGAGAGAGAGACAGGGCAAGAAAGCTGGTGAGAGAGAGAGAGAGAGAGACAGGGCAAGAAAGCTGGTGAGAGAGAGAGAGAGAGAGACAGGGCAAGAAAGCTGGTGAGAGAGAGAGAGAGAGAGACAGGGCAAGAAAGCTGGAGAGAGAGAGACAGGGCAAGAAAGCTGGAGAGAGAGAGAGAGAGACAGGGCAAATAAGCTGGTGAGAGAGAGAGACACGGCAAGAAAGCTCTTGAGAGATAGAGAGAGAGAGACAGGGCAAGAAAGCTGGTGAGACAGAGAGAGAGAGAGAGACAGGGCAAGACAGCTGGTGAGAGAGAAAGAGAGAGACAGGGCAAGAAAGCTGGTGAGACAGAGATAGAGAGAGACAGGGCAAGACAGCTGGTGAGAGAGCAAGAGAGAGATAGGGCAAGAAAGCTGGTGAGACAGAGAGAGAGAGAGACTGGGCAAGAAAGCTGGTGAGAGAGAGAGACTGGGCAAGAAAGCTGGTGAGAGATAGAGAGAGAGACATGGCAAGAAAGCTGGTGAGAGAGAGAGAGAGACAGGGCAAGAAAGCTGGTGAGAGAGAGAGACAGGGCAAGAAAGCTGGTGAGAGAGAGAGACATGGCAAGAAAGCTGGTGAGAGAGAGAGAGAGAGAGACATGGCAAGAATGCTGGTAAGAGAGAGAGACAGGGCAAGAAAGCTGGTGAGAGAGAGAGAGAGATAGACATGGCAAGAAAGCTGGTGAGAGAGAGAGTGAGACAGGGCAAGAAAGCTGGACAGAGAGAGAGGGAGAGAGAGAGAGAGAGAGACAGGGCAAGAAATCTGGTGGGAGAGAGAGAGAGAGAGCTAGGGCAAGAAAGCTGGTGAGAGAGAGAGAGAGAGACAGGGCAAGAAAGCTGGTGAGAGAGAGAGAGAGAGAGACAGGGCAAGAAAGGCTGGTGAGAGAGAGAGAGAGAGAGACAGGGCAAGAAAGCTGGAGAGAGGAGAGACAGGGCAAGAAAGCTGGAGAGAGAGAGAGAGAGAGACAGGGCAAATAAGCTGGTGAGAGAGAGAGAGAGACACGGCAAGGAAAGCTCTTGAGAGATAGAGAGAGAGAGACAGGGCAAGAAAGCTGGTGAGACAGAGAGAGAGAGAGACAGGGCAAGACAGCTGGTGAGAGAGAAAGAGAGAGACAGGGCAAGAAAGCTGGTGAGACAGAGATAGAGAGAGACAGGGCAAGACAGCTGGTGAGAGAGCAAGAGAGAGATAGGGCAAGAAAGCTGGTGAGACAGGAGAGAGAGAGACTGGGCAAGAAAGCTGGTGAGAGAGAGAGACTGGGCAAGAAAGCTGGTGAGAGATAGAGAGAGAGACACGGCAAGAAAGCTGGTGAGAGAGAGAGAGAGACAGGGCAAGAAAGCTGGTGAGAGAGAGAGACAGGGCAAGAAAGCTGGTGAGAGAGAGAGACATGGCAAGAAGCTGGTGAGAGAGAGAGAGAGAGACATGGCAAGAATGCTGGTAAGAGAGAGAGAGAGGGCAAGAAAGCTGGTGAGAGAGAGAGTGAGACAGGGCAAGAAAGCTGGACAGAGAGAGAGGAGAGAGAGAGAGAGACAGGGCAAGAAAGCTGGTGAGAGAGAGAGTGAGACAGGGCAAGAAAGCTGGTGAGAGAGAGAGAGAGACAGGGCAAGAAAGCTGGTGAGAGAGAGACAGGGCAAGAAAGCTGGTGAGAGAGAGAGACATGGCAAGAAAGCTGGTGAGAGAGAGAGAGAGAGACATGGCAAGAATGCTGGTAAGAGAGAGAGAGAGGGCAAGAAAGCTGGTGAGAGAGAGAGTGAGACAGGGCAAGAAAGCTGGACAGAGAGAGAGGGAGAGAGAGAGAGAGACAGGGCAAGAAAGCTGGTGAGAGAGAGAGTGAGACAGGGCAAGAAAGCTGGTGAGAGAGAGAGAGAGACAGGGCAAGAAAGCTGGTGAGAGAGACAGGGGAAGAAAGCTGGTGAGAGATAGAGAGAGAGACATGGCAAGAAAGCTGGTGAGAGAGAGAGAGAGACAGGGCAAGAAAGCTGGTGAGAGATAGAGAGAGAGAGACATGGCAAGAAAGATGGTGAGAGAGAGAGAGAGACAGGGCAAGAAAGCTCTTGAGAGATAGAGAGAGAGAGACAGGGCAAGAAAGCTGGTGAGACAGAGAGAGAGAGAGACAGGGCAAGACAGCTGGTGAGAGAGAAAGAGAGAGACAGGGCAAGACAGCTGGTGAGAGAGCAAGAGAGAGATAGGGCAAGAAAGCTGGAGAGACAGAGAGAGAGAGAGACAGGGCAAGAAAGCTGGTGAGAGAGAGCGAGACAGGGCAAGAAAGCTGGTGAGAGATAGAGAGAGAGACACGGCAAGGAAGCTGGTGAGAGAGAGAGAGAGACAGGGCAAGAAAGCTGGTGAGAGAGAGAGACATGGCAAGAAAGCTGGTGAGAGATAGAGAGAGAGACATGGCAAGAAAGCTGGTGAGATAGAGAGAGAGAGAGGGCAAGAAAGCTGGTGAGAGATAGAGAGATAGACATGGCAAGAAAGCTTGTGTGAGAGAGAGAGAGAGACATGGCAAGAAAGCTGGTGAGAGAGAGAGAGAGAGACAGGGCAAGAAAGCTGGTGATAGAGAGAGAGAGAGATAGGGCAAGAAAGCTGGTGAGAGAGAGAGAGAGAGAGAGACAGGGCAAGAAATCTGGAGAGAGAGAGAGAGACAGGGCAAGATAGCTGCTGAGAGAGCGAGAGAGAGAGAGAGAGAAAGGACAAGAAATCTGGTGAGAGAGAGAGACAGGGCAAGAAAGCTGGTGAGATAGAGAGAGAGAGAGAGAGACAGGGCAAGAAAGCTGGTGAGAGAGAGAGAGAGAGAGAGACAGGGCAAGAAATCTGGAGAGAGAGAGAGAGACAGGGCAAGAAATCTGGTGAGAGAGAGAGAGAGAGAGTGAGACAGGGCAAGAAAGCCCCTGTGAGAGAGAGAGAGAGGACAGGGAAGAAAGCTGGTGAGATAGAGAGAGAGAGAGAGAGAGAGAGGGCAAGAAAGCTGGTGAGAGAGAGAGAGAGAGAGAGACAGGGCAAGAAAGCTGGTGAGAGAGAGAGAGAGAGAGAGACAGGGTAAGGAAGCTGGTGAGAGAGAGAGAGAGAGAGAGACAGGGTAAGGAAGCTGGTGAGAGAGAGAGAGAGAGAGAGACAGGGCAAGAAAGCTGGTGAGAGAGAGAGAGAGAGAGAGACAGGTAAGGAAGCTGGTGAGAGAGAGAGAGAGAGAGAGACAGGGTAAGAAAGCTGGTGAGAGAGAGAGAGAGAGACAGGGTAAGGAAGCTGGTGAGAGAGAGAGAGAGAGAGAGACAGGGTAAGGAAGCTGGTGAGAGAGAGAGAGAGAGAGAGACAGGGTAAGGAAGCTGGTGAGAGAGAGAGAGAGAGAGAGACAGGGTAAGGAAGCTGGTGAGAGATAGAGAGAGAGAGAGAGACAGGGTAAGGAAGCTGGTGAGAGAGAGAGAGTCACCGTGAGCTGGGAAAGAACGATAGAGAGGCTGAGAGAATATAGACAGAGTTAGAAGGATAGAGAGACAGAGCAAGGGAGAGGAACATATACATAGAGAGAGAAGGAGGCAAAGAGAGAGAGACAGACAGATAGTTTGGTAGACAGGTGGAGTGATAGGTAGATAGACAGATAGATAGTTAGACAGACAGACAGACAGACAGACAGACAGACAGACAGACAGACAGATAGATAGATAGATAGATAGACAGACAGACAGACAGACAGACAGACAGACAGACAGACAGACAGATGTCATGTGGCAAGGCATGGACTAAGTCAGGGATGGTCAGCATAGATTTGTTAAAGGAAGGTCTTGCCTCGCAAATGTGATTGAATTCTTTGAGGAAGTGACAGGAAGGGTTGATGACAGTAATGCAGTGGATGTTGTGTACATGGACTTTAGCAACGCTTTTTTGACAAGGTCCCACATGGCAGATTGGTCAGGAAGGTAAAAGCCCATGGGATTCAGGGTAATGTGGTAAACTGGATAAAAAGTTGGCTTTGTATCAGGAAACAAAGGGTAATGGTCGATGGATGTCCTTGCGAATGGAAAGTTGTCTCAAGTGGTGTTCCACAGGGCTCGGTGTTGGGACCCTTGCTGTTTGCGTTATATATTAACAATTTGGATGTGAATGTGGGGGGAACGATTGCGAGATTTGCAGATGACACAAACATTGTCCGAGTGTTGGATAGTGTAGAGGATAGCCATAATCTCCAAAACGATATCGATGGGTTGGTGGAGTGGGCGGTAAAGCGGCAGATGGATTTTAACATAGAGAAGTGTGAGGTCATACATTTAGGGAGGTCAAACAGTTACAGGGATAACACAATAAATGGGGATATACTAAGAGGGGTAGATGAAGTGAGAGATCTTGGCGTACAAGTACACAGGTCCCTGAAGGCAGCAGTTTAAGTAGACAAGGTTGTAAAGAAGGCATATGGAATGCTCTCCTTCATTGGCAGAGGTATAGATTATAAAAGTAAGGATATAATGTTGGAATGGTATAAAACACTGGTGAGGCCACAACTGGAGTATTGTGTGCAGCTCTGGTCACCACATTACAGGAAGGGCGGATTAGCTCTGGAGAGAGTGCAGAGGAGGTTTACAAGAACGTTGCCAGGGTTAGAGAAGTGTAGCTACGAGGAGAGATTGGAGAGGTTAGGGTTATTTTCCTCAGGATGAAGAAGGCTGAGACGATTGAGGTTTACAAAATGATGAGGGGAATAGATAGAGCGGACAGGATCAAATTGTTTCCCTTGGTGGAGAATTCTAGAACCAGGGGACATAGATTCAAGATAAGTGTCAGAAGGTGTAGGGAGGACATGAGGAAGAACTTTTTTACAAAGAGGGTAGTGGGTGTCTGGAATTCGTTGCCCAAGTTGGTGGTAAAGGCAGAAACTCTAAACTCTTTTAAAAAGTACCTGGATCTTCACCTTAAGTGCTGTAAACTGCAGGGCGATGGGCCGGGTGCAGGGAGGTGGGATTAGAAAGGGCACCTGGGTGTCCTCGGGCTGGCATTGGACAAGATGGGCCGAAGGGCCTCCTTCTGTGCTGTAACTTTTCTACGGTGACCAGACCTACACACGACACCCTTAAGCGTGGCCCAACCTAGGCCCCACACCACTTCGGCCTATCTTCCCTCCATTATCAACTCGATCCCTCTTGTGGTCTGACTCACCTCCTGACCCAACTTCTGGTGATCGATTTATTGGCCCTCCGAGGTCCCCCTCGCTCCTCTACCCTCTGCAAATTTGCCCCTTCCAAGGGAGAGAGAGAGAGAGAGAGACAGGCAGAGGAAGGAGCTGAGAGGCAGCTGCAAGCGAGTGCGGGAGGTGCTGGAGGAGTTAAGTAGAGGGCGGAGGTCCGGTAGGGTCAGACACGGCACCAAGAGACTCCAGCCTCCAGGAATCTCGCTTCCCTACTCCGAGCCCTTGTCTAATAGACACATATTTCCGTGTTCGTTCCCAGGATGTGGGCTGTCGCTGGCTGGGCCCAGCATTTATTGCCCATCCATAATTGCCCCCTTGAGAAGGTGGTGGGTGAGCCGCTGCAGTCCCCGTGTAGTGTAGGTACACCCACGGCGCTGTTAGGGAGGGAGTTCCAGGATTTTGTCCCGTGTGGTGTAGGTACACCCACGGTGCTGTTAGGGAGGGAGTTCCAGGATTTTGGCCCGTGTGGTGTAGGTACACCCACAGCGCTGTTAGGGAGGGAGTTCCAGCATTTTGACCCAGCGACAGTGAAGGAACGGCCGATATATTTCCAAGTCAGAATGGTGAGTGGCTCAGAGGGGAACTTCCAGGTGGTGGTGTTCCCATGTGTCTGCTGCCCTTGTCCTTCTAGATGGCAGAGGTCGTGGGTTTGCAAGATGTTGTCGAAGGAGCCTTGGTGAGTTCCTGCAGTGCATCTTGTATATGGTACACACTGCAGCCACTGTGCGTCAGTGGTGGAGGGAGTGAATGTTTGTGGATGGGTTGCTGTTCAAGCGGGGCTGCTTTGTCCAGGATAGTGTCGAGCTTCTTGAGTGTTGTGGGAGCTGCACTCATCCAGGCAAGTGGAGAGTATTCCAACAAAATCCTGACTTGCGCCTTGTCGATGGTGGACAGGCTTTTGGGGAGTCAGGAGGTGAGTTACTCGCCACAGCTTCCCCAGCCTCTGACCTGCTCTTGTAACCACATTATTTATATGGCTGTGTCCAGTTCAGTTTCTGGTCAATGGTAACCCCCAGGATGTTGATAGTGAGGAATTCAGTGATGGTAATGCCATTGAACATCAAGGGGCGATGGTTAGATTCTCTCTTGTTGGAGATGGTCATTGCCTGACACTCAAAAGTACAGGTACTGATTCCAAAATCAGAGGAACTTATTCTGTACAATGATAAAGCCCTGGTTAGGCCGCAGCTAGATTAATACATCCAGCTCTGATCACCACACATGAGGGAGGATGTGAGAGCCCTGGAGGGGCTGCTGAGGATATTTAGAAGATTAAAGCCTGTGTATTGTCCACACAGACGGGCAGTGAGCTGCTGGACCCTATCCTGTGCTGATTCATTCCTGTCAGATCCTCACACCTTGTTCAAGGCTATCAGACAGGATGGCACCTGGTGTCCGGTCAGTTCCGTGTTCCAGGGAAATATTTAACAGGCTGGTAAACTGCTCAAAGTGACTGATTTGCACTTCAGCTCTGAGGGCCGACATGGAAATCTTTATCCACACATTGCATTCCAGACATCTCCAAAATTTCATCTCACTCCTGGATACAGGAGAGTAGTTTAGTCTCCAGCTAATGCCCATCACTGGGAGACAATTGAAGACCCATTAAAGGGAGGTTCATAGAGTCATCACGGCTCAGGGAGCAATTCAGCCCATCCAGTCCATGCAGATAGACAGCAGTGAGGGATCAATGAGGTGAGCACACTTGGGAAGAGGGAATAGATAGAGGGTTGTGGGAATGAGGTAGTAGAGAGCAGATTTTCCAGGGTTGGAGGAACCGAGTGGGGAGAGAAATAAGATGTGAGGGGGCGGGTGGGAGAGGAGATAGGGGTTTTGGAATGAGGGATGGAGACTTTATCTCTGGGTGAGCTCAATCACACAAGACAAGGATCAGGGTCTCATTGGGAACAGTGAGTGATACACTGACCCTACAAAGGATAGGCCACATTTGGTGCACTGTGCACAGTTCTGGTCTCCATAGCCATTAGCCTGGCCAAACCTGGAGCATTGTGCACTGTTCTGGTCTCCATAATCCTCCATTAAAATACACTTTGAACGCTGTGCACAGTTCTGATCTCCATATCCATTGATCTGGCGACACTTGGTGCACTGTGCACAGAGCTGGTCTCCAAATCCCTCAATTAGACTACACTTGGAGCTCTGTGCACAGTTGTGGCCTCCACATCCCACAGTTGATAACACTGGGAGCACTGTGAAAAAGTTCTGGCCTCCATAGCATTCTGTTCACCCACATTTGGAGCACTGAACTCAGTTTTGGACTGCATATCCCTCAGCTAGACCGCACTTGGTGCACTGGACACAGCTATGGTCTCAATATCGCTTGGCCTGGCTACACTTGGAGCACCACGCACAGTTCTGTTTTCCATACCCATCGGGCAGAGCACACTTGGAGCACTCTGCACAGTTGTCATCTCCGAATCCCTCAGTTACAATGTATTCCTCATCTTGGCCACACTTGGAGCAATATCTGTATGTGGTAGGGAAAGGGGGCCTTCAACATTTAGGGTGATACATAATAATTGTTTGAGCGAGAGTCGAGGGACCTTACTGGTGGCATTAACAGCGGATTTCTTTCTGCATTTCAGGTGTTGTCTCTGCATGTGACAGAATTAAAGGGGGTACCTGTCAATGGGGACACTGCTGCAGAAACGAGGGTTTGACACGCCACAAGTGCTATTGGTTGTATGAATGCTGCGTGGTGAAGTGTATCATAAAAGGAGGAATCACGTTTCGGTCAGCAAGGCCCATGACTCCAGCACCGTCTAGAGGCTCCACGGACTGTGTAGGACCCTTGCCCCCTGACCCACTGGTTCCTGGATCATGTGAATAAAACTGGCTGCGTTGGTCACCGCCTCTTGTCCGTGTCTCATTTCTCACTCGGATCGGTGTGTCTGCACATTGACAGGGAGGGAAGGGGGAGGTCAGACAATGGCAGGGCCACATTCAGGTCCTGTAGCTCCAGCATAATCATTTTCACAGAGTCATGCCTCAGAGCCATTGTCCCAGACGTGTCCATCACCATCCCTGGTTATGTCCCTGTCCCACCGGCAGTGACTCAGTGCTCTGCAGGTGGGAGGGAGTTTCCATTGGAGTCCTCAATATTGACTCATGACATCAGGTCAAACATGGGGAAGAAAATGGCTCCATCTGATTCTCGTCTACTGCCCTCCCTCAGCCGATGATCCAGCACAAGTGCTCTTGGAGTAAAGGGCTGTTTGTCAGATTGGAGCATGTAGACAGTGCTGTTCCCCCAATTACTTACATCAGGAATACGGGGACATTCCAAAACTTGTCGATGAAACAATACTTGAAGTCATGGCAACCAGTGAGGACGATAGATATCGATGGAAACAGGACGTAGATAGGAGGGCAGAATGGGCAGAAATGTGGCAGATGGAATTTAGTAGAGATGGGTATGAGGTGATGCATTTTGACAGAAGGAATAGGGAGAGTCATTATGGGCTACATGACACAATTTTAAAGAGTGTTCAGAGACAAAGGGATATGGGGTGTTCCGAAATGTTATATTTGACATTTGGCAGGGCAGGATGAGAGAGCAGTTAGTGAAGCGTGGAGGGTATTGGGCTCCATTGTTTAAAATTCATTCATGGAATGTGGGCATCGCTGACTAGGCCAGCATTTAATGCCCCTCACAAATTGCACCTTGAGAAGGTGGTGGTGAGCTCCTGCAGTCCCTGTGGTGTAGGTACATCCATAGCGCTGTTAGGGAGGGAGTTCCAGGATTTTGAGCCAGCGACAGTGAAGGAACGGCCAATATATTTCCAAGTCAGAATGGTGAGTGGCTCAGAGGGGAACTTCCAGGTGGTGGTTTTCCCATGTGTCTGCTACCCTTGCCCTTCTAGATGGTAGAGGAAGTCGATTTGTGCAGTGCTATCGAAGGAGCCTGGGTGAGTCGCTTCAGTGCATCTTGTAGATGGTACACACTGCTGCTAATGTGCATCGGTGGTGGTGGGAGTGAATGTTTCTGGATGGGGTGCTGATCAAGCGGGGCTGCTTTGTCCTGGATAGTGTCGAGCTTCTTGAGTGTTGTGGGAGCCGCACTCATCCAGGCAAGTGGGGATTCTTCCATCACAATCCTGACGTGTGCATTGTCTATGGTGGACAGGATTTGGGGAGTCAGGAGGTGAGTTACTCTCCGCAGGATTCCCAGCCTCTGACCATCTCTTGTAGCCACAGTATTTGTATGGCTGGTCCAGTTCAGTTTCTGGTCAATGGTAACCCCCAGGATGAAGTTAGTGGGGGATTCATCGATGGCATTGACATTGAATGTCAAGAGGCGATGGTTAGATTCTCCCTTGTTGCAGATGGTCATTACCTGACACTCAAAAATACAGGTATTGGGGACAAAATCAGGGGAAGATACTCTGAACAATTATAAAGACCTGGTTAGGCCGCAGCTAGATTAATACATACAGCTCTAATCACCACACATGAGGGAGGATGTGAGAGCCCTGGAGGGACTGCTGATGATATTTAGAAGATTAAAGCCTGTGTATTGTCCACACAGACGGGCAGTGAGCTGCTGGACCCTATCCTGTGCTGATTCATTCCTGTCAGATCCTCACACCTTGTTCAAGGCTGTCAGACAGGATGGCACCTGGTGTCCGGTCAGTTCCGTGTTCCTGGGAAATATTTAACAGGCCGGTAAACTGCTCAAAGTGACTGATTTGCGCTTCAGCTCTGATGGCCGACATGGAACTCTTTATCCACACATTGCATTCCAGACATCTCCAAACTTTCATCCCAATCCTGGATACCGGAGAGTAGTTTAGTCTCCAGCTAATACCAATCACTGGGAGTCAATTAAACACCCAATTAAGGTCGATTCATTGGGTCATCACGGCTCAGGAAGCCATTCGGCCCATCCAGACAATGCAGATAGACGGCAGTGAGATATCAATGAGGACAGGGGCCCTGGGAAGAGGGAATGGATAGAGGGTTGTGGGAATGAGGTAAAAGGGAGGGAATCTTACAGGGCTGGAGGTGCCAAGTGGGGAGACAATTGAGATGTGGGGTGTTGTGTGTGGCGGTGTTTGGGGGGATAGGAGGGGGTGGGAGAGATGATAGTGGCTCTAGAAGGAGGGGTGGCGGCTGTATCTCTGGGTGAGCTCAGTCACACCAGAGAAGGACCATGGTCTCACTGGGCACAGTGAGTGATATACACTGACCCTACACAGGATAGAGTTCACGATGCTGAACACAGCCCCCGGAAATGCCGACTGGAGGATTGTCCGGGCCCCTGACTGCAGACTCACTGTTGGGTGTGGGGTTGGGGAAATTATAGCCCCGGATTTAAAATAAAACACAAATAGCGGTGATGGTGAGAGTGAAACTAGTGGATTGTGGTGAAGACCCACCTGCTTGACTCATGTCCCTTAGGGAAGGGAATCTGCCATCTCAGGAATCCATTCAGCCCATCTAGTCCATGCTGATAGACAGCAGTGAGGGATCAATGAGGTGAGCACACTTGGGAAGAGGGAATAGATAGAGGGTTGTGGGAATGAGGTAGTAGAGAGCAGATTTTCCAGGGTTGGAGGAACCGAGTGGGGAGAGAAATAAGATGTGAGGGGGCGGGTGGGAGAGGAGATAGGGGTTTTGGAATGAGGGGGGGAGCCTTTATCTCTGGGTGAGCTCAGTCACACAAGAGAAGGATCAGGGTCTCATTGGGAGCAGTGAGTGATACACTGACCCTACAAAGGATAGGCCTCACCTGGAGAACTGTGCACAGTTCTGCTCTCCATTTCCCTTGGTCTGGCCACACTCGGAGCACTGTGCACACTTTTGGCCTCCACATCACTCGGTTGAAGACACTTTGAGCTCTGTGCACAGTTATGGCCTCCATATCCCTCGGTTAGAACACAGTTGGAGTACTTGACACAGTTATGGTCTCCATATCGCTTGGCCTGGCCACACTTGGATCACTGCGCACAGTTCTGTTCTACATACCCATCGGGCAGACCACACTTGGAGCACTCTGCACTGTTCTGGACTCTGAATCCCTCATTTAGACAACATTTGGTGCACTGTGCACAGTTCTGCCCTTCATTTCCCATGGCCTGGCCACATTTGGAGCACTGGGCACAGTTCTGTTCTCCATATCCCTCGGTTAGACCTCGCTTGGAGAACTGGGCAAAGTTCTGGTCTCCAAATCCCTCAGTTAGACCACACTCGGAGCACTGTGCACAGCTCTGGTCTCCGTGTCCCTCAGTTACAACGCATTGTGACCCACCTGGTTGACTCATGTCCCTTAGGGAAGGGAATCTGCCATCTCAGGAATCCATTCAGCCCATCTAGTCCATGCTGATAGATAAACAGACAGACAGACAGACAAGCAGAGTGATAGAGATGGGCAGTCAGGCAGGCTGACAGACAGGCAGATAGACAGGCATACGGTCAGGCAGACAGGCAGACAGAGTGACAGACAGACAGACTGTCAGAGAGACAGGCAGACAGACAGACAGTCAATGGGACAAAGTGAGAGAAAAGGAGAGAGAAAAGGAAAAGCAGATAAAGAGAGAAATAATGAAATGAAGATTTGGGTTTATATGGACCCCTTCACCAGAGCAATGCAACATTCATCACAGTCAATTACGTCACATTGAAGGACAGTCACTGTTTTAATCCACAATATGTGACAGCCAATTTGTGCACAGCAAGATCCCAGCAGCAATGCAATACTGACTGGATAATATGTGATCGTGGTGTTGGCCGATGGATAAACATTGGCCCCAGGACACCAGGTAGAGCTCCCCAACTCTTCCCCCAATAGAGATCGTGGGAGATTTCCGAGGGCGGGAGATTAGGGAACCAGTAGAAACAGATTTTATTTCATTGACAAAAGAACTAGATGGAGGATGATGAGAATTTCCGTTTATTAAAGGGGTTTTTGTGAACTGGAACTCGCTGCCTGAAGGGACATTCAGAGAAGGTTGAACAGTAAACCTCAGAAGAGGAATTGGATGAATAATTGAGTTGGAAAATGTTGCATAGCTAAGGACAAAGCACAGAGGAAACTGGGAATAATGAGATAACATGATCAAGGTGCTAGCATAGTCACCATGGGTCAAATGGCCTCCATCTCTGTTGTATGATGCTGATTTAAAACACAACTAACAATTCCTATGAACCTTTTGTCAGCTCAATCATTATTCAGATCTGTCTCTCTTCTTATTAATAAAGAAACCTACTTGATTCCAGTTAATGTTGGACTCAGTTAGTGAACGTTCCCTTCAACGTGTCCAAGTTAGAGTCCACCCGCGCCGCATGTGTGTGATTATTAACTACAGAATGCTCTGTGTGTACATATAAAGTGCGTCTGTGCTCCAGCTATCTCATTGTGATTGGGAGGAGATCAGCGGAGAATGAGGAAAGCACTGCTTTTGCTGCTTGGGTTCCTGGTGCTGGTGCAGCCCATCACTGCCGATGGAGGATTGAGTGCAACGTCCACATTGGAAAGTGAGTATATCCCTCAGTGCTCAATTTATAGAAACACTGAGACGATCAACGGGAGACCATTCAGCCCATCAGGACTGTGCTGGTATTCAGTTGTGTAAAATACATTGTAGCTTTCTGATTGAGAGCATTTCTGGTCTGTTTATAACTTGATTAGACAACACTTGGAGCACTGTGCACCATTCTGATCTTCATCATCCTTCGTATGACCACACTTGGATCACTGTGCACAGTTCCATTCTCCGTATCCCTCGGTTAGACAACACTAGGCTCAATCTGCACAGTTCGTGTCTCCGTATCCCTTAGTTAGATCACTCCGGATGCAGTCTCTACAGGTTAGCTCTGAATGTACTTCAGTTAGACTAAACTTGGGCCCTCGAGGGCCATGACTGTTGGCATCAATGAAGTCTTCATTTCTCTTTCCTAGGTCGAGGCCTGGGATGTAGTAAAACTGGAGAGTCCTGTAGACCACTCGGGTGCAAGAAAGGTGAGACGGAGACGATGGAGAAATGCTTCCTCGTTTTTAAGTGCTGCAAGGCTCACTGAGTAACAAGAAGGGGAAATGTCCCCCTGTGAGAGCCGCCTGAGGCTCTGGTTGAAGCTATCTGTAATTCCTGTAATTCTGCTTCTGACACATTGTGTGGATCCAATGACCCCTGGCCCACTGCTTTCTGAATCATGTGAATAAAACTGGCTGCATCGATCACCGCCTCTTGTCCGTGTCTCATTTCTCACTCGGATCGGTGTGTCTCCATATTGACAGGGAGGGAGGGGAGGTCAGACAATGGCAGGGTCACATTGACATCTTATAACTCCAGTGTAGACACACTCACAGAAACATAACGTAAAGACAATGCGCTAATCGCGTGCCCCACATTGCCTGGGTATCCCGTGTCCTTCTGACAGGACTGTCCCCACCAGAGGTGACAGAGCAGTGACATACAGTCGGGAGAGGCTGGTCCTGGGAGTCCTCAACAAGACCAAGAGTCTCTCTGATGTCACAAGACATGAGGGCAAACAGGGGAAGGGAAACCTCCTGCTGACTCCCACCTACCGCTCTCCCGAATCTGATCAATCTCTCCCCCTCCATGTTAAACACCACATGGAGGAAGCACTGAGCGTATCGAGGGCACATAATGTTCTCTGCTGTGGGACCGGCATGCCCGTCACCAAGAGTGGCTCAGGGTCACTGTTACAGACCCAGGTGGCCGAGCCCTGAAAGGCAGAATAGGCCTGAGGCAGGTGAACCAACAAGAGGGAAGATTCTACTCCACCCCATCCTCACCAATCTACCTGCTGCAGATCCATCTGTCCCTGACGGTGTTGGTAGGAATGACCACCGCACAGTCCTTGTGACGATTGGCTCCTGTCTTCACACTGAGGACACTCTCCATTGTGTTGGGTGGCACTCATTGCTTTCAATGGGATCGATTCAGAACAGGTCACACAGCTCACGGGGCAATGGCAGTTTTATGGAGTCGGGTCATAGATCTGTTCAATATTGGTTGAATGGTGGGGCAGGTTTGTGGGACTGAATGGCCTCCCCCTGTTCCCCTGGCCCTCAGTGAACTCAGTTACTCCCCTTTCCCTCCTCTCTCTTTATTCCTTTCCCAAGTGTCTCTGTTTCCCACATTCCCCGAAGCTGAGCACAGCCCCCTTGCACTGAACACAGCTCTTGTGTGTCTGCATGTGAGCACCAGTCAGTGTGTGGGTGAGTCCATGAGTTGGAGCCTGTTGCACGCGGTAACACAGGGAGTAAATAGAGGTGTGGGGAGTGAGGAGACAGGGAGGGTTTTTTGAAGGCTGGGAGGTACTGGAGTGGGGAGTCATTTGGTACCTGGTGGGGTGAGTGTGGAGATGGGTGCTGGTGATGCTGTAGTGGGTGAGGCTGTACCTCTGGGAGGGCTCAGTCACACCGGAGAAAGATAATGCTCTCACTCTGCGCAGTGAGTGATACACTGAGCCGAAAAAGTAGAGGATTCATTTCTGGTCTCCATATCCCTCAGTTAAACCACTATCGGTGCACTGTGCACAGTTCTGGTCTCCTTAACTCTCGGTTAAACCACACTTGGAGCACTGTGCACAGTTCTGGTCTCTATATCCCTCAGTTAGACCTCACTTGGAGCACTGTGCACAGTTCTGGTCTCTATATCCCTCAGTTAGACCACACTTGGAGCACTGTGCACAGTTCTGGTCTCCAAATCCCTCTGTTAGACCACACTCAGAGCACTGTGCACAGTTGATGGCCTCCATGTCTCTCAGTTGATCATACTCAGAACACTGTGCACAGTTTTGGTCACAATATCTCTTGGTTGATGACACTTGGAGCACTGTGCACAATCCTGGCCTCCATATTCCTCTGTGCAGCCACACTTGGAGCACTGTGCACAGTTGTGGGCTCCATTTCCCTCAACTAGACCACATTTGGAGCACTGGACACTTTTATGGTCTCCAGATAGCTTCACCTGGCTACACTTGCTGCACTGTGCACAGTTCTGGCCTCCATATCACTTGACCTGACACACTTGGAGCACTGTCAACAGTTCTGGTCTCCATATCCTTCGTTCAGACCAAACCTGGTGAAATGTGCACAGTTCTGGTCTGTATAACCCTTGGCATGGCCACACTTGGAGCACTGTGCACAATTCTGGTCTCCATATCCCTCGTTTGGACCCCACTTGGAGCACTGTGCACAGTTGTGGCTTCCATTTCCCTCGGTTGACCACGCCTGGACACTGTTCACAGTTCTGGTCTTCAAATCCTCGCTTGGACCACATCTGGGCCAATCGGCATAGTTCTCTTCAACATATCCTATGGTTAGACTACATTTGGCGCACTGTGCACAGTTCTGGACTCCATATCCCTTGGCCTGGCCACACTGGGAGAACTGTACACATTTCTGATCTCCATAATCCATGTTTAGGCCACATTTGGAGCACTGCGCACAGTTCTGGTCTCCATATCCCTCGGTTAGACCGCACTCAGAGCTCTCTGCACAGTTCTGGTTTCCAAATCCAACATTTTGACCAAAATCAGAGCAATGTGCAGAGTTCTGTACACCATATCCCTCTGATCGTCCACACCTGAAGTACTGTACACAGTTATGGACTCCATATCCCTCAGTTAGACCACATCTGGGGAACTAGACACAGATTTGCCTCCATATCCATTGGCCTGGCTACACTTGGAGCCCTGTGCACAGTTCTACTCTCCATGCTTTTTGGATAGTCCACCCATGAAAGGCTGCCAGTAGTCCTGTTCTCCATGTCCTTTGTCTGGGCCTCACAGACCAAACTGACGATAGTGCAATATCGGTATCTGGCAGTGAAAGGGGACTTCAACATTTAGGGTGATACATAATAAATGTTTGAGCAAGAGTCGAGGGTCCTTACTGGTGGCATCAACAGCGGATTCCTTTCTGCATTTCAGGTGTTGTCTCTGCATGTGACAGAATTAAAGGGGACACCTGTCAATGGGGACAGTGCTGCAGAAACGAGGGTTTGACACGCCACAAGTGCTATTGGTTGTATGAATGCTGCGTGGTGAAGCGAATCATAAAAGGAGGAATCACATTTGGGTCAGCAAGGCCCGTGACCCCAGCACCGTCTAGAGGCTCCACGGACTGTGTAGGGCCCGTGCCCCCTGACCCACTGGCTCCTGGATCATGTGAATAAAACTGGCTGCGTTGGTCACCGCCTCTTGTCCGTGTCTCATTTCTCACTCGGATCGGTGAGTCTCCACATTGACAGGGAGGGAAGGGGGAGGTCAGACAATGGCAGGGCCACATTCAGGTCCTGTAGCTCCAGCATAATCATTTTCACAGAGTCATGCCTCAGAGCCATTGTCCCAGACGTGTCCATCACAATCCCTGGGTATGTCCCTGTCCCACCCGCAGTGACTCTGTGCTCTGCAGGCGGGAGGGACTTTCCATTGGAGTCCTCAAAATTGACTCATGACATCAGGTCAAACATGGGCAAGAAAATGGCTCCTTCTGATTCTTGTCTACTGCCCTCCCTCAGCCGATGATCCAGCATAAGTGCTCCTGGGGTAAAGGGCTATTTGTCAGATTGGAGCATGTAGACAGTGCTGTTACTCCAATTACTGACATCAGGAATACGGGGACACTCCAAAACTTGTCGATGAAACAATACTTGAAGTCATGGCAACCAGTGAAGACGATAGATATCGATGGAAACAGGACGTAGATAGGAGGGCAGAATGGGCAGAAAAGTGGCAGATGGAATTTTGTAGAGAGGGGTATGAGGTGATGCATTTTGACAGAAGGAATAGGGAGAGGCATTATGGGCTACATGACACAAATTTAAAGAGCGTTCAGAGACAGAGGGATATGGGGTGTTCCGAAATTTTATCTTTGACATTTGGCAGGGCAGGATGAGAGAGCAGTTAGTGAAGCGTGGAGGGTATTGGGCTTCATTGTTTATAATTCATTCATGGAATGTGGGCATCGCTGGCTAGGCTAGCATTTAATGCCCCTCCAAAATTTCCCCTTGAGAAGGTGGTGGTGAGCCGCTGCAGTCCCTGTGGTGTAGGTACACCCATAGCGCTGTTAGGGAGGGAGTTCCAGGATTTTGACCCAGCGACAGTGAAGGAACGGCCGATATATTTCCAAATCGGGATGGTGAGTGACTCAGAGGGGAACTTCCAGGTGGTGGTCTTCCCATGTGTCAGCTGTCCGTGTCCTAGATGGTAGAGGAGTTTGATTTGGGCAGCGCTATCGAAGGAGCCTTGGTGAGTCGCTGCAGTGCATTTTGTAGATGGTACACACTGCTGCTACTGTGCGTCAGTGGTGGAAGGATTGAATATTTGTTGGATGGGTTGCCAAACAAGCAGGGCTGCTTTGTCCCGGTTGGTGTCGAGCTTCTTGAGTGTTGTGCGAGCCGCACTTGCCCAGGCAAATGGGGAGTATTCCATCATAGTCCTGACTGGTGTCTTGTCCATGGTGGACAGGTTTTGGGGAGTCAGGAGGTGAGTTATTCTCCACAGGATTCCCAGCCTCTGACCTGCTCTTGTAGACACCGTATTTATATGGCTGGTCCAGTTCAGTTTCTGGTCAATGGTAACCCCCTGGATGAAGTTAGTGTGGGATTCAGCAATGGCAATGGCATTGAATGTCCAGGGGTGATGGTTAGATTCTCCCTTGTTGCAGATGGTCATTACCTGACACTCAAAAATACAGGTATTGGGGACAAAATCAGGGGAAGATACTCTGAACAATTATAAAGCCCTGGTTAGGCCGCAGCTAGATTAATACATCCAGCTCTGATCGCCACACTTGAGGGAGGATGTGAGAGTCCTGGAGGGACTGCAGAGGATGTTTAGAAGATTAAAGCCTGTGTATTGTCCACACAGACGGGCAGTGAGCTGCTGGACCCTATCCTGTGCTGATTCATTCCTGTCAGATCCTCAAACCTTGTTCAAGGCTGTCAGACAGGATGGCACCTGGTGTCCGCTCAGTTCCGTGTTCCAGGGAAATATTTAACAGACCGGTAAACTGCTCATAGTGACTGATGTGCGCTTCAACTCTGATTCTCGCATGGAACTCTTTATCCACTCATTGCATTCCAGACAGCTCCAAACTTTCATCCCACTCCTGGATACAGGAGAGTAGTTTCGTCTCCAGCTAATGCCCATCACTGGGAGACAATTGAAGACACATTAAAGGGAGGTTCATAGAGTCATCACGGCTCAGGAAGCCATTCGGCCCATCCAGTCCATGGAGATAGACGGCAGTGAGGGATAAACAAAGACAGGATTCCTGGGAAGAGGGAATGGATAGGGTTTTGTGGGAATGAGGAAATTGAGATCAGAATTTCCTGGGTTCAATGTACTGAATGTGTCGTCAATAAAGATGTGAGGGGGCAGGTGGGAGAGGAGCTAGGTTCTCTAGAAGGGGAGGGTGGAGGCTGTACCTCTGGGTGAGCTCAGTCACACCAGAGAAGGATCATGGCCTCATTAGGAGAAGTGAGTGGTACACTGGCCCTGCAAAGGATAGACCACACTTGGAGAACTGTGCACAGTTCTGGTCTCCATATCCCTCAGTTAGACCACACTCGGTGCACAGTGCACAGACATGGCCTCCATATCACTCGATTGACCTCAGTTGAGGGGGAACTCTCCAACTGTTCTTATACTTGGACACTGGGATAATTTCAATGTCGGGAGATTAGAAACTAATTGGAAACAAGTTAAAATGTTTGGCAGTTGAACGAGAAGGAAGATGAGGAGAATTCCTTTTGACACAAAGAGTTGTTGTGATCTGGAATGTGCTGCCCGAACGGATAATGGAAGCAGATTCAATAGCAACTTATTAAAGGGGAATTGTATCAATAATTGACTGGGAACATAATGGCGGGGCGGTGGGTGAAGAGAACAGGTTGAGGAGGCATAATTTAGTAGATCTATCAAAGAGCCAGCAGAGACTCGATGGGCCAAATGGACCCCTACATTGCAGAAATATATTTACTTTAAACACAGTGAAGCATCCCTTTAAACCTCCAACATTTCAATCATTACACAGATCTGTCTTTCTGAATACAAATGAAATAAAGGATGACTTGGGCGGCACATTTAGCCTTTCACTCGAGAAACTGATGGTCTCAGTTAATGAACAGCTCCTTTAACAAGCTCAAGTTGGAGCCAGTGCTCACCGTGTGGTTGTGTGAATATTAACTACGGAATGCTCCATGCATTGATATAAAGGGCAGCCGTATACCAGTCACCTCATTGTGACTCTGAGAGTATCAGTGGAAGATGAGGAAAGCACTGCTCTTGCTGCTTGGACTCCTGGTGCTGCTACAGTCCATCGCTGAGGGTGGAGTCTTGAGTGCAAAAAAGCAGCGTTAGTACCACTCTCCCAGGAGTGACACAGCAGAAACATTCAGGGATTGAAGAGGAGGCCATTCAGCCTCTTCAGCCTGTGCTACTAATCAATTGTTGTCTTAACTTCATCCGCCCATCTTTGTTCCATAACCCTTAAGACTTTTCCCAAACAGAAAGCTGTCCATCTCAGTTTAGCACCCTTCCATAAATCACCTTTAAAAGGAAAATAATCATCCTTCCCGATGGAAACCCAAGCAGCTTTCCTAGTCGCCTTGTGCTTCTCATCGACGTGCTGACCCTCGGTTAGATCCTCCATATCCCTCGGTTAGACCACACCTGGAGAACTGTGCACAGTTCAGCTCTCCATATCTCTCGGTTTGACCACTCTTGGAGGACTGTGAATAGTTCTGGTCTCCATATCACTATTTAAGGCCACACCTGGAACATTGTGCACAGATCTGGTGTGGTTGAGTGTGTTGGGGAGGGGGGGGTGGGCCTGTGGTTGCCTGGTTTTAGGGGTTGTGTTTGTGGCGGTTGGTGATGTTGTGGATGTGGGGGTGGTTAGCTTGTGGGTGTGAGGGTGTTGGGGTTGTGGGTGTGGGGGTGGTGGGGGTGTGGGTGTGGGGGTGAGGGTGTGGGTGTGGCCGTGGGGGTGGGTGTGTGGGTGTGGGGAGTGAGGGGTTGTGGGTGTGGGTGTGTGGGTGTGGGGGTGGTGGGGTTGTGGGTGTGGAGTTGGGGGTGTGGGTGTGGGGGTGTGGATGTGGGGGTGTGGAGGTGTGGGTGTGGATGTGGTTGGGGTGTGGGTGTGGGGGCGGGGTTGTGAGTGTGGGTGTGTGGGGTGTGGGTGTGGGGGTGTGGGGGTGTGGGTGTGGGTGTGGGTGTGGTTGGGGTGTGGTTGTGGGGGCGGGGTTGTGAGTGTGGGGGTGTGGGGGTGTGGGTATGGGGGTGTGGGTAGGGGTGTGGGGGTGGGGTTGTGAGTGTGGGGGTGTGGGGGTGTGGGTGTGGGGGTGTGGGTGGGTGTGTGGGTGTGTGTGTGATTATTAACTACAGATTATACTCTGAATTCATATAAGGAGCTCCTGTAGCCCAGGCAGTTCAGTGTGGCTCTGAGGAGCTCAATGGAAGATGAGGAAAGCACTGCTCATGGTGCTGGTGCTCCTGGTGCTGGGACACATCATCGCTGAAAACTATATTTACGCAGGTCAGTGAATCTCTCAGTCGCCAATCTATGAAACCATTCACAGGAACAGGAATAGGCCATTCACCCACTCAAACATGTGCTGCCATTCGATTGGATCATTGTTGATCTGTATTTAAATCCATTTCTGCAACTTGGTTCTGGAACATGAACCGTACCTTGGGACCAAAACCCTTCAATCCCAGCGTGGGAATGCTTGAAAAGTTTGTAAATTATATTTATTTTTGTTTAACTGTGCTCCAACCTCCAAAATTGACCCCACGGAAACTTAACATTGCAACAAAATTCCAAGATGTTGCAGGTTTTTACCACAGTTGAGGTCTGCATATCCACTTGTTGGACCACACTCGGATCACTGTGCATAGTTCCGATTTCCCTCAGTTAGACCACACTTGGAGCACTCTGCTCAGTTCCGATCTCCATATCCCTCAGTTAGACCACACTTGGAACACTGTGCATAGTTCCAATCTCCATATCCCTCAGTTAGACCACATTCGGAGCACTGTGCACAGTTCCGATCTCCATATCTCTCAGTTAGACCACACTCGGAGCACTGTGCACAGTTGAAGTCTCCATAACTTTCGGTTAGAGCACACTCGGAGCACTGTGTACAGTTCCGATCTCCATATCCTTCGGTTAGAGCACACTCGGAGCACTGTCCACAGTTCCGATCTCCATATCCCTCAGTTAGACCACACTCGGAGCACTGTGCAAAGTTGAAGTCTCCATATCCCTCCGTGAGACCACACTTGGAGAACTCTGCACAGTTGAGGTCTCCATATTCCTTGGTTAAACCACACTCAGAGCACTGTGCACGTGTCTGGCCTGCATATTCCCTAGTGAGGCCACACTCGGAGCACTGTGCACATGTGTGGCCTGCATATTCCCTAGTGAGGCCACACTCGCAGCACTGTGCACATGTGTGGCCTGCATATTCCCTAGTGAGGCCACACTCGGAGCACTGTGCACATGTGTGGCCTGCATATTCCCTAGTGAGGCCTCACTCGGAGCACTGTGCACATGTGTGGCCTGCATATTCCCTAGTGAGGACTCACTCGGAGCACTGTGCACATCTGTGGCCTTCATATTTCTTGGTTAGACAACATTGGGTCACTGTGGACAGTTCTGCTCTCCATGTCGCTTGGTTACATCACCCATAGAGAGCTGTGAGTAGTCCTGTTCTCCAGGCCATTGCCTCGTCCTGAAAGACCAAACTAACAATAGTGCAATAAAGTTTAGAGTGATGCATAATAAATGTTTGAGTGAGAGTCGAGAGTCCTTTCTGGTGGCATCAACAGCGGATTCCTTTCTGCATTTCAGGTTGTTGGAATATACGAGGGGGAACCTGTCGATTGGGAAAATGCCGCAGAAACGAGGGTTTGATACGGAAGAAGTGCTCTTGGTTGTATGAATGCTGCGTGGTGAAGCGAATCATAAAAGGAGGAATCGTGTCTGGGTCAGCAAGGCCCGTGACTCCACCACCAGGTCCAATGCCCGTGACCCCAGCACCGCCCTGAGGCTCCACGGTCTGTGTAGGGCCCGTGCCCCCTGACCCACTGGTTCCTGGATCATGTGAATAAAACTGGCTTCGTTGGTCACCGACTCTTGTCCGTGTCTCATTTCTCACTCGGATCGGTGTGTCTCCACATTGACAGGGAGGGAAGGGGGAGGTCAGACAATGGAAGGGCCACATTCAGGTCCTGTAGCTCCAGCATAATCATTTTCACAGAGTCATGCCTCAGAGCCATTGCCCCAGACGTGTCCATCACCATCCCTGGGTATGTCCCTGTCCCACCGACAGTGACTCAGTGCTCTGCAGGCGGGAGTGAGTTTACATTGCAGTCCTCAATATTGACCCATGACATCAGGTCAAACATGGGCAAGAAAATGGCTCCATCTGATTCTCGTCTACTGCCCTCCCTCAGCCGATGATCCAGCACAAGTGCTCTTGGAGTAAAGGGCTGTTTGTCAGATTGGAGCATGTAGACACTGCTGCTATTGCGCGTCGATGGTGGTGGGAGTGAATGTTTGTGGATCGGGTGCTGATCAAGTGGGGCTGCTTTGTCCTGGATAGTGTAGAGCTTCTTGAGTGTTGTGGGAGCTGCACTCATCCAGGCAAGTGGAGATTCTTCCATCACAATCCTGACGTGTGCATTGTCGATGGTGGACAGGATTTGGGGAGTCAGGAGATGAGTTAATCTCCGCAGGATTCCCTTCCTCTGACCTTCTCTTGTAGCCACGGTATTTATTTGGCTGGTCCAGTTCAGTTTCTGGTCAATGGTAACCCCCAGGATGAAGTTAGTGGGGGATTCATCGATGGCAATGGCATTGAACGTCAAGGGGCGATGGTTAGAATCTCCCATGTTGCAGATGGTCATTGCCTGACACTCAAAAATACAGGTACTGAGTACAAAATCAGGGGAAGATACTCTGAACAATTATAAAGCCCTGGTTAGGCCGCAGCTAGATTAATACATCCAGCTCTGATCACCACACATGAGGGAGGATGTGAGAGCCCTGGAGGGGCTGCTGAGGATATTTAGAAGATTAAAGCCTGTGTATTGTCCACACAGACGGGCAGTGAGCTGTTGGATCCTATCCTGTGCTGATTCATTCCTGTCAGATCCTCACACCTTGTTCAAGGCTGTCAGACAGGATGGCACCAGGTGTCCACTCAGTTCCGTGTTCCAGGGAAATATTTAACAGGCCGGTAAACTGCTCAAAGTGAATGATTTGCGCTTCAGCTCTGATGGCCGACATGGAAGTCTTTATACACACATTGCATTGCAGACATCACCAAACTTTCATCCCAATCCTGGATACCGGAGAGTAGTTTAGTCTCCAGCTAATACCAATCACTAGGAGTCAATTAAACACCCAATTAAGGTCGATTCACTGGGTCATCACGGCTCAGGAAGCCATTCGGCCCATCCAGGCAATGCAGATAGTCGGCACTGAGGGATCAATGAGGTCAGGGGCCCTGGGAAGAGGGAATGGATAGAGGGTTGTGGGAATGAGGTAAAAGGGAGGGAAACTTGCAGGGCTGGAGGTGCCGAGTGGGGAGACAATTGAGATGTGGGGTGTTGGGGGTGGGGGTGTTTGGGGGGATAGGAGGGGGTGGGAGAGATGATAGTGGCTCTAGAAGGAGGGGTGGAGGCTGTATCTCTGGGTGAGCTCAGGCACACCAGAGAAGGACCATGGTCTCACTGGGTACAGTGAGTGATATACACTGACCCTACACAGGATAGAGTTCACGATGCTGAACACAACCCCCGGAAATGCCAACTGGAGGATTGTCCGGGCCCCTGACTGCAGACTCACTGTAGGGTGTGGGGTTGGGGAAATTATAGCCCCGGATTTAAAATAAAACACAAATAGAGGTGATGGTGAGAGTGAAACTAGTGGATTTTGGTGAAGACCCACCTGGTTGACTCATGTCCCTTAGGGAAGGGTATCTGCCGTCTTTACCCGGTCTGACCTACATGTGACCCCAGACCCACAGCAACGTGGTTAACTCTTAACTGCCCCTCATTTCTCATTGGGGTCGGTGCATCCCCATATTGATAGGGAATGAGGGTGGGTCAGAGAAGGGCAGGAGCACATGGATCATCATGAAGCTCCGATGTGGTCATCCTCCCAGTAACAGAGAGAAGGTCAATGTCCCCGGCTCGTCCATCACCATCCCCGGGGCATGTCCTGTCCCACTGGCAGGACACACCAAGCAGAGGTGCCCAGCAGAGAGGCAGAGAGTCGGGAGGGACTGTCTCTGGCAATGCTCAACATTGACTCCAGGCTCCATTGTGTCTCATGGCATCAGGGGGAACACAGGGAGGGATACGTCCCACTGATCCCCACCACCCACCCTCCCTCAGCTGATCAACCTGTTCCCCTCCATGTTAAACAGCCACTCACAGAAGCAATGAGTGCACACAAAAGAGTCAGGTTGGGAGACAACATTGTCCATCACCAAGAGTGTCTCAGTAGGACCACAACTGACCGAGGCAGGCAAGCTGTATATGTCATATCCGATAGACTTGGCCTGTAACAGGTGGAGAGGGAGACAACAATAGGGCAACATCTGCCTTTACCTCCCCTCGCGAATATCTCTGTCTCCGTTGACAGGAGAGACCAGCGCACAGTCCTTGTGAAGACAAGGAGCTGTCTTCACTCTGTGCTCACCCTCCATCGTGTCGTGTGGCGCTACCATTGTGTTCAATGGGATAGATTCAGACCAGACCCAGCAGCTCAAAACATCCATGAGGCTCTGTGGGCCACCAGCAGCACAATTGTGTTCAACCACAATCTGTAGCCTCTGTCCCGGCCTATCCCCCACTCTACCATTCCCGTCAAGCCAAGTGAACAACCATGGTTCAGTGACGAGAGCAGGAGAGGATGTCAGGAGCAGCAGCAGGAGTGTTGGGAAAATGAGGTGCCAGACAGGCAGACAGGCAGATAGACAGACAGACAGAAAGACAAACAGAGAGGGAGAGAGAGATAGACAGACAGACACACAGACAGACAGACAGACAGACAAACAGAGAGATAGAGACCGAAAGTCAGGCAGACAGACAGACAGATAGACAGGCATACGGTCAGACAGACAGGCAGACAGAGTGACAGACAGACAGACTGTCAGAGAGACAGGTAGACAGACAGACAGTCAAAGGGACAAAGTGAGAGAAAAGGAAAAGCAGATAAAGAGAGAAATAATAAAATAAAGATTTGGGATATATGGAACCCTTCACCAGAGCAATGCAACATTCATCACAGTCAATTACGTCACATTGAAGGACAGTCACTGTTTTAATCCACAATATGTGACAGCCAATTTGTGCACAGCAAGATCCCAGCAGTAATGCAATACTGACTGGATAATATGTGATCGTGGTGTTGGCCGATGGATAATCATTGGCCCCAGGACACCAGGTAGAGCTCCCCAACTCTTCTCCCAATAGAGATCGTGGGAGATTTCCGAGGGCGGGAGATTAGGGAACCAGTAGAAACAGATTTTATTTCATTGACAAAAGAACTAGATGGAGGATGATGAGAATTTCCATTTATTAAAGGAGTTTTTGTGAACTGGAACTCGCTGCCTGAAGGGACATTGAGAGAAGATTGAACAGTAAACTTCAGAAGAGGAATTGGATGAATAATTGAGTGGGAAGAAGTTGCATAGCTAAAGACAAAGCACAGAGGAAACTGGGAATAATGAGATAACATGATCAAGATGCTAGCATAGACACCATGGGTCAAATGGCCTCCGTCTCTGTTGTATGATTCTGATTTAAAACACAGTTAACAATTCCTATGAACCTTTGTCAGCTCAATCATTATTCAGATCTGTCCCTCTTCTTATTAATAAAGAAAACTACTTGATTCCAGTTAATGTTGGACTCAGTTAGTGAACGTTCCCTTCAACGTGTCCAAGTTAGAGTCTACCCGCGCCGCGTGTGTGTGATTATTAACTACAGAATGCTCTGTGTGTACATATAAAGAGCGTCTGTGCTCCAGCTATCTCATTGTGACTGGGAGGAGATCCGCGGAGAATGAGGAAAGCATTGCTTTTGCTTCTTGGGTTCCTGGTGCTTGTGCAGCCCATCACTGCCGATGGAGAAGTGAGTGCAACGTCTACATTGGAAAGTGAGTATATCCCTCACTGCTGAATTTATAGAAACACTGAGACGGGCAATGGGAGACCATTCAGCCCGTCAGGACAGTGCTGGTCTTCAGTTATGTAAAATACATTGTAGCTTTCTGATTGAGAGCAGTTCTGGTCTGTTTATATCTTGCTTAGACAACACTTGGAGCACTGTGCACCATTCTGATCTTCATTATCCTTCGTATGACCACACTTGGATCACTGTGAACAATTCCGGTCTCCGTATCCCTCGGTTAGACAACACTAGGCTCACTCTGCTCAGTTCGTGTCTCCGTATCCCTTAGTTAGATCACTCCGGATGCACTCTCTACAGGTTAGGTCTGAACGTACATCAGTTAGACTAATTTGGGCCCTCGAGGGCCATGACTTTTGGCATCAATGAAGTCTTCATTTCTCTTTCCCAGGTCGAGGCTTGGTATGCAGTGAAACTGGAGGCACCTGTAGACCATTCGGGTGCAGGGAAGGTGAGACAGTGACGAAGGAGAAATGCTTCCTCTTTTTTAAGTGCTGCATGTCTAAGTGAGCATCAAGAAGGGGAAATGTCCCCCTGTGAGAGCCGCCTGAGGCTCTGATTGAAGCTATCTGTAATTCCTGTAATTCTGCTTCTGACACATTGTGTGGATCCAATGACCCCTGGCCCACTGCTTTCTGAATCATGTGAATAAAACTGGCTGCATCGATCACCGCCTCTTGTCCGTGTCTCATTTCTCACTCGGATCGGTGAGCCTCCACATTGACAGGGATGGAGGGGAGGTCAGACAATGGCAGGGTCACATTGACACCTTATAACTCCAATGCAGACACACTCACAGAAACATAACGTAAAGACAATGCGCTAATCGCGTGCCCCCCATTCCCTGGGTATCCCGTGTCCCTCTGACAGGACTGTCCCCACCAGAGGTGACAGAGCAGTGACATACAGTCGGGAGAGGCTGGTCCTGAGAGTCCTCAACAAGACCACAGTCTCTCTGATGTCACAAGACATGAGGGCAAACAGGGGAAGGGAAACCTCCTGCTGACTCCCACCTACCGCTCTCCCGAATCTGATCAATCTCTCCCCCTCCATGTTAAACACCACACGGAGGAAGCACTGAGCGTATCGAGGGCACATAATGTTCTCTGCTGTGGGACCTGCGCGTCCATCACCAAGAGTGGCTCAGGGTCACCGTTACAGACCCAGGTGGCCGAGCCCTGAAAGGCAGAATAGGCCTGAGGCAGGTGAACCAACAAGAGGGAAGATTCTACTCCACCCCATCCTCACCAATCTACCTGCTGCAGATCCATCTGTCCCTGACGGTGTTGGTAGGAATGACCACCGCACAGTCCTTGTGACGATTGGCTCCTGTCTTCACACTGAGGACACTCTCCATTGTGTTGTGTGGCACTCATTGCTTTCAATGGGATCGATTCAGAACAGGTCACACAGCTCACGGGGCAATGGCAGTTTTATGGAGTCAGGTCATAGATCTGATCAATATTGGTTGAATGGTGGGGCAGGTTTGTGGGGCTGAATGGCCTCCCCCTGTTCCCCTGGCCCTCAGTGAACTCAGTTACTCCCCTTTCCCTCCTCTCTCTTTATTCCTTTCACAAGTGTCTCTGTTTCCCACATTCCCCGAAGCTGAGCACAGCCCCCTTGCACTGAACACAGCTCTTGTGTGTCTGCATGTGAGCACCAGTCAGTGTGTGGGTGAGTCCATGAGTTGGAGCCTGTTGCTGCAGTAACAGGATTCCAGAGGTGTGTTCACCAGCTGCACATCCCTCCGCTGTGGCCCAGGCCGGGACCTCGAGCAGTAAATCCATCTTAGCCGGTGTGAAGTGTCCGACGCCACATTGGGCGCAGGTTCCCAATCCAGTATCTCAAACAGGCATCACCTCAATAGGGTCACTGTTGGGGCTGTTCGACCATGTTGGGTACCTACTCGGGCTTGCTGGAATGATGCCAGATCTTGGCCATTGGCATCTTGCAACAGGTCCCCTAGCCTGGAGGGGGAGAGGGAAGAGGATGTGAGAACAGGAATAGCGGCACCAACTGATGTTGGGAGAGAGGCTCAGGAAAGTGAGGCGGTGCCCTTGGCGCTTCTCCCTTCAGGGCATCCTTCACCCTCTGTAGCTTACCCACCAGAACCTGCCTCTGTTCAGCAATTGAGCGTTAAATGTGGAACTGTCTCTGTTTGAGCCTCTCCAGGCAAGTTCCAATTGTGGTCATCGCCAATTAGGACCAACATGGGGACCAGGCCTTTAGTGCCCGCTCCCACCCTCACTCTGATACCCACCCCGCAGTCTTTACCCATTGAAACCCGTCAGGGATACCAGACAGATGTGCAATACGCCCCCTGCTGGACACTGCCAGAATCACACACACACACACACACACACACCTTAAGAAATCTACCCCCTGCTGGTCACTGCCGGAATCACACACACACACACACACACACACACCTTAAGAAATCTACCCTCGGCTGGACACTGCCGGAATCACACACACACACACACACACACACACCTTTAGCAAAGTGCCCTCTGCTGGACACTGCCGGAATCACACACACACACACACACACACACACACCTTTAGCAAAGTGCCCTCTGCTGGACACTGCCGGAATCACACACACACACACACACACACACACACACACACACCTTTAGTAAACTACCCTCTGCTGGACACTGCCGGAATCACACACACACACACACACACACACACACACACACTTAGCAATCTACCCCCTGTTGGACACTGCTGGAATCACACACACACACACACACACACACACACCTTTAGCAATCTACCCCCTGTTGGACACTGCTGGAATCACACACACACACACACATACACACACACCTTTAGCAATCTACCCCCTGTTGGACACTGCTGGAATCACACACACACACACACACACACACACCTTTAGCAATCTACCCTCTGCTGGACAATGCCGGAATCACACACACACACACACACCTTTAGCAAAATGTCCTCTGCTGGACACTACCGGAATCACACGCACACACACACCTTTAGCAATCTACCCCCTGCTGGACACTGCCATGATTCACACACACACACACACACACACACTTAGCAATCTACCCCCTGTTGGACACTGATGGAATCACACACACACACACACACACACACACACTTTTAGCAATCTACCCTCTGCTGGACACTGCCGGAATCACACACACACCCACACACACACACACACACACCTTTAGCAATCTACCCTCTGCTGGACACTACTGGAATCACACACACACACACACACACACACCTTTAGCAATCTACCCTCTGCCATGCTCAGAGTGGTGCCTGTTTTCAGGGTGGGGTCTGTGTTCGGTGAAGGGTCAATGTTCAGACGAGGTTCGGTCCTCGGGTTGGTATCTGTGTTCAGTGTGATATGGATATTCAGAGAAGGACCTGTGTTCAGAAAGGAGTCTGTGCTCAGAGAGAGTTCTATGTTCAAACTGGGGACCTTGTCCATAACAAGTACCTTTGAGAGTGGGGGGTCCCAGTTCAGTGAAGGGTCCGTAATGTATTTAGAATGTTTTCTCTGTTCAATAACCTGTTCAGAGGAGCGTCTGTGTTGGGTGTGGATTCTGTGTTCAGTGTGAGGTTTGGGTTGAGGTTGGGGGACTCTGGTTAGGGTGGGCTCTATGTTCCAATTACTCCCCCTGCTCAATGTGTTCCCACTGGGACATATCCCCAGAGTGGGCTCTGTGTTCAGGGCGCTTTATCTGTTCAGGTTGGGGATTGTGTTCAGATTGGGCTGAGGGTTCAGTTCGGGGGTTGGGGTCTGTGATCAGGGTGGTGTCAGACTGCACAGGATGGTGTCTGTGCCCAGGACAGGGGTTGTGGGGTCAGTGAGGCATTATCTTCAGTGTGGAGTCTGTGTTCAGTGTTTTGACACCGGTTTCTGGCCCATATTGATCAATATATTGCTTATTGTGTTTTATCCGCATTCCGGGGCTGCAGGTTACAAAAAATGTGCAGGAATTAAAGTGATTGTTGGAATATTTTTGAGCAGAATATTTTAAAGAGGTTTCCAAAAGGCTTAATTCACTCCGTTCGACCCCCCCCCTTGGGCCAATGAACTAGGTTCCTCCATTGACAGTCAGTAATCCCGGCCTTTATGGAAACAGATTCTGGACGTGACCTCTCTCTGTTGCTATGGGTGTAAATGTTGCTTTTAATATAGAAAATGTCCCAATTTGCTCCTGTTCCAGGCAGAGGAAGATTCAATGAGAAGGATGAAGAAATAGTGATTTCCCTGGTTACAGGGCCAGGCAGATAAAACTGAGGAAGAGAAACTAAGAAACAGATTTTTATAATATAATCGAATTCTAGCCCACAAAGCGGCCATTCAGCCCATCATGTCTCTGCAACGTTCTCCTGTGAATCTATTCGATTCGCTCCACTGCACCCAGTCCTTCCCCAATCGTCCTTTCAATGTCATTGCATAACCTGTCCATCCAGGTGAGAACAAGTCTCACTGTGAGAAAACATGTTTCCTCATCTCTCCCCCCCAACCCCCGGGGTTCTTTTACCAATCTCCGTCTGTCTGTTTCCCTCTGGTTACCGCACCCCCTCTGCCACTTGAAGCCTTTGACCCTTATTGACTCCAGCGACACGCTGATTTTGAATGGTCCTGTTCAATTTCCACTTCACCTTCTCTGCTCCAAGGAGAATAATCCCAGCCTCCCCAGTCTCCGCACATTGACTGAAGCCCCCTCAACACTCTGATAGTCATTCTAGTGAATCTCCTCCGCCTTCTCTCTCAGGGCATTGACACCTTTCCTAAAGCCTGGTGCCCATAATCAGACCCAGTTATCCAGCTCGGGTATCGCCAGTGCGTTAGAAAGTGTTTGAGCAATAGCTTCCTTTCATTGGTGCTCTATTCCTGCATTGAAGAGAAGTCTGGGATGTCATCTTCGTATTGGGGAGAATTCCCAAATTGTGTTTCAAAGATTTCTGTACCAAGTCGCCAGATCTCTCTGTTCCTGAATCACTTTGAAAATAGGACCGTTCCTGTGCATTGCCAGTTCTTATAATTCCGATCAAAATGTACCTCTTCACTCCTCCGTGTTAGTATTCATCGACCATGTCTCTGCACCATTCACCCGACTCTTTGTGCCATAATAATCACATTACAAACTCCTCATTCTTTATTACATTTCTGTGATTTATACAAAATGTAAACTTAAAAATCTACCCTGTATAACAAACTCCAGCTCATTAATCTGTATCACAGAGAGCTGTGATTAAAACATTGATCCCTGAGGACCACTGTAGATATCCTCCCATCAACAGAGGGCGACCTATTGGAGTGGGGCCTGTGCTGAGAGTGGGGTCTGTGTTCAATCTGTGATCAAAACATTGATCCCTGAGGACCTCTGTAGATATCCTCCCATCAACAGAGGGCGACCTATTGGAATGGGGCCTGTGCTGAGATTGGGGTCTGTGTTCAATCTGTGATCAAAACATTGATCCATGTGGACCACTGTAGATATCCCTCATCAACAGAGAGCGGCCTATTGAAGTGGGGCCTGTGCTGAGAGTGGGTTCTGTGTTCAATCTGCGATCGAAACATTGATCCCTGCGGAACACTGTAGATATCCTCCTGTCAACAGAGGGCGACCTATTGGAGTGGGGCCTGTGCTGAGAGTGGGGTCTGTTTTCAATCTGTGATCAAAACATTGATCCCTGAGGACCACTGTAGATATCCCTCGACAACAGAGAGCCACCTATTGGAGTGGGGCCTGTGCTGAGAGTGGGGTCTGTTTTCAATCTGTGATCAAAACATTGATCCCTGAGGACCACTGTAGATATCCTCCCGTCAACAGAGAGCCACCTATTGAAGTGGGGCCTGTGCTGAGAGTGGGGTCTGTGTTCAGTGTGAGGTCTGTGATCAGAAGGGGGGTATGTTCTGGTGGTGGTGTCTATTTTCAGAGAGAGGCCTGTGCTGAGAGAGGGGTCTGTGTTCACTGTGGGGTCTGTGTTGACAGTGGGGACTATGTTCAGAGTGAGGTCAGTATTCAGTGTGTATTTTGTGGTTCAGTGTCTTGCGTTCAGTCTCAGGCCTTGTTGTCGATGGACACCAGGTTGTACTTTAACCGTCTCCCAACAGGATGAGGGGAGCACAAGAGTATGTCAGGATTAACGAGAAGTTTGGAATAAAATATAAGAGGATTTTTCAGGAATTTCTAAGGAATCTTCACGGAGTTCCCCTGCGCCCTCGTCCAATGCAGGAAATGATGAAGGACGTTCTTTACGACTGACACTAAAACATTTCAGGGTGTGATTTCCACACGAGCGTTTTCCCCGAGATTGTTCTGTCCCAGTGGGGGTTGGGGGGTGGGAGATATTCAGCAGCTTTTCCCCCCTCAGTGAAACTAGCTCCTGTCTCTCAGTGTGAGTCACACTGTCCCTGAGAGTGAGGGTTTCAGGGAACCAGATGCCTCCCCATTGTCCCTGAGCCAATCTCTGTCACGATGGAAATAGGTTCCGGTGATGAGGTGACTTTGTTGCTCATTTATGCAAAGTTGAGGCTCGAGTTGAACTATAAAAAAAAAGACTGAACTTCTCCTGTTAGAGAGCCAGGCAAATAAACGGGGGGAAATAAACACACGGAGATGCAAATTCTATCGAACTCTTGCACAGAAGGTTCACATTCTGTCCATCATGTGTTCACTCGCTCTTTGCTAAAACGATTCCATTTGTCCACTCCTCGATCTTCATTCTCAATAGCCCCCTCAATGATTTCGAGATCACACCTACTAACTGCGCAACAAAAAGGTTTCCTTATCTCCCTTCCCCCCAACCTCTGGTTGGCCCATCACCTTGAATCTGTGTGGTTGAGGGGGTGTTTGACAAAGATGTCAGGGACACGGGACAAAGGGAGTGTTCATGGTGGTGGTGAGGGCTGGAGAAGGGGCTGATAGTGGCATCAAACGGAGAGAGCGGAATGTATGTATCACAGAACAAGGGTCAGCGCCCTGTGAAAGAACAACATGGAACTATTTACAGGTGGCACTTTTGGGGGGTGTGGTGGGGAGGTGGTGATTGGGGGGAGAAAGGGATAGAAAAGGGATCAAAAGGAGATAAAATAATGAATCCGTGAATCAATGAATAAGGGCGATCTGTACCTTTTAGAATTGTTCCAAAAGCCCTCACTCAGCACCTTCAAAGCCCCCGGCCAATGCAGGGAACTCTTAAGGACGCCCCACATTTACTGAAACAAAACCTTTCAGGATGTGATCTCCGCACACCCACGATCTCGGAGATGATTCAGTCCCAGTGTGGAGTGTCCAGCAGCTTCACCCTCAGTGAAACAAGCCCCTGTCTCTCTCCGATTGTTCCCACACAATATCTCCCCATTTGGGGGTTTCAGGGAACGCGATGTCACCCATTGTCCCTGATTCCTGGTTTCTGCTTCAGAAAAGGATCCTGTTTTCAGATTGGAGTTTGCGTTTGGAAAGGGGTCTGTGTGTGTGTGTGTGTCTGTGTGTCTGTGTGTGTGTGTGTGTGTGTGTGTCTGTGTGTGTCTGTGTTTGTGTGTGTATGTCTGTGTGTGTGTGCCTGTGTGTGTGTTTCTGTGTGTCTGTGTGTGTGTGTCTGTATGTGTCTGTGTGTGTGTGTCTGTGAGTGTGTGTGTGTGTGTGTGTGTTTGTGTGTGTCTGTGTGTGTGTGTGTGTCTGTGTCTGTGTGTGTGTGTGTGTGTGTGTTTGTGTTTGTCTGTGTGTGTGTGTGTGTGTGTCTGTGTGTGTGTTCTTTGTGTGTGTGTGTGTGTGTCTGTGTGTGTGTGTGTCTGTGTGTGTGTGTGTCTGTGTGTGTGTGTGTGTGTGTGTGTGTGTTCTTTGTGTGTGTGTGTGTGTGTGTCTGTGTGTGTGTGTCTGTGTGTGTGTGTGTCTGTGTGTGTGTTCTTTGTGTGTGTGTGTGTGTGTCTGTGTGTGTGTGTGTCTGTGTGTGTGTGTGTCTGTGTGTGTGTGTGTGTGTGTGTGTCAGGGTCTGTGTGTGTCTGTGTGTGTGTGTCTGTGTGTGTGTGTGTGAGTGTGTGTGTGTCTGTGTGTGTGTCTGTGTGTGTGTGTCTGTGTGTGTGTGTGTGTGTCTGTGTCTCTGTGTGTCTGTGTGTGTGTGTGTGTGTGTCTGTCTTTGTCTGTGTATGTGTGTCTGTGAGTGTGTGTGTTTGTTTGTTTGTGTGTGTCTGTGTCTGTGTGTGTGTGTGTGTGTGCCTGTGTGTGTCTGTGTGTGTGTGTCTGTGTGTGTGTGTGTGTCTGTGTGTGTGTGTCTGTGTGTGTGTTTCTGTGTGTCTGTGTGTGTGTGTCTGTATGTGTCTGTGTGTGTGTGTCTGTGAGTGTGTGTCTGTGTGTGTGTGTGTTTGTGTGTGTCTGTGTGTGTGTGTGTGTCTGTGTCTGTGTGTGTGTGTGTGTTTGTGTTTGTCTGTGTGTGTGTGTGTGTGTGTCTGTGTTTGTGTGTCTGTGTGTCTGTATGTGTGTGTCTGTGTGTGTGTGTGTGTGTGTGTCTGTGTCTGCGTGTCTGTGTCTGTGTGTGTGTCTGTGTGTCTGTGTGTGTGTCTGTGTGTGTGTGTGTCTGTGTGTGTGTGTGTGTCTGTGTCTGCGTGTCTGTGTCTGTGTGACTGTGTGTCTGTGTGTGTGTGTGTGTGTGTCTGTGTGTGTGTATATTCAGAGAGACCTGTGTTCAGTGTGGGGCCTGTGTTTATTGTGGGGCCTGTGTTCAGTGTGGGGCCTGTGTTCAGTGTGGGGCCTGTGTTCAGTGTGGGGCCTGTGTTTATTGTGGGGCCTGTGTTCAGTGTGGGGCCTGTGTTCAGTGTGGGACCTGTGTTCAGTGTGGGGCCTGTGTTCAGTGGGGGAATGTGTTCAGTGTGGGGCCTGTGTTCAGTGTGGGAACTGTGTTCAGTGTGGGGTCTGTGTTCAGTGTGGGGACTGTGTTCAGTGTGGGGACTGTGTTCAGTGTGGGGTCTGTGTTCAGAGTGGGGTCTGTGTTCAGTGTGGGGACTGTGTTCAGTGTGGGGCCTGTGTTCAGTGTGGGGACTGTGTTCAGTGTGGGGTCTGTGTTCAGTGTGGGGACTGTGTTCAGTGTGGGGACTGTGTTCAGTGTGGGGTCTGTGTTCAGAGTGGGGTCTGTGTTCAGTGTGGGGACTGTGTTCAGTGTGGGGTCTGTGTTCAGTGTGGGGACTGTGTTCAGTGTGGGGTCTGTGTTCAGAGTGGGGTCTGTGTTCAGTGTGGGGACTGTGTTCAGTGTGGGGCCTGTGTTCAGTGTGGGGACTGTGTTCAGTGTGGGGCCTGTGTTCAGTGTGGGGACTGTGTTCAGTGTGGGGTCTGTGTTCAGTGTGGGGACTGTGTTCAGTGTGGGGTCTGTGTTCAGAGTGGGGTCTGTGTTCAGCCTGTGGTATTTGTTCAGACTAAGCATCTGTGTTTATGTTGAGGGTTGTGTTCAGGGTGGGATATGGGTTCAGAGTGTGGTCTTTGTATAAAGAGGGGTTTGGGTACAAACTGTGGTCCTTGTTCAGGCTCTGATCTGTGCTCTGTCTCTTGCTGTATTGAGTTTCTCTCCTTGTTTGTCGATCCAGGCCTTGCCCTGCGTTGTCAGACACTCAGCAGGGGGCTGGTTAGGAGTGTCCAGCAATGAAGGAGACGGGGTTGGGATAAAAGTCCCAGAGAATGTTTTAAATGGGTTTCCACAATCCCCTCACTCTGTATCTCCGAGCTTCTCTGGCCCCGGACTCCTCCATGACTGACACCGAATATTTCACCGTGTTATCTGCTCACAACCATTGACCCCCGAGATTGTTCTGTCCCCAGTGGGGGGAACATTCAGTGACTTTACCCTCAGTGAACCAAGCTCCTGTCTCTCAGTTTGATTCCCACACAATATCCCGATGGTCAGTGCCTCAGGGAAACAGGTTCCTCCATTGCCCCCTGAGCGATCTCAGTGTTGATGTAAATATCTCCTGTCGGGAAGGTGCCTTTGTTGCTCTGTATGTAAAGTTTAGATTTAACAAGACAAATGGTGAAAACTTTTTGTTTAGAGCCTCGGGCACATCAGATACAAAAAAAAACCCAGAAGCCGTTCAGCCCATCGTGTTCCTGCTAGATCTTTTCTAAAACTAGTGAATTAGTCCCACTTCCCCTTCTCTTGCTCCAAGTCCCTGTTAAAGTCTTAAATAGAAGCATTGACCCAGATCAGCATCACCGGCCGTGTCATGAAATGATTCCTTGCGTCGCACAATTGTTATTTCGCCAAACAGCTTCGGTCTGTGTCCCTTCTCTCCCTGACCATCCTGTCTCAGGAATTAGCTTCTCCTCATTGTCTCAATCCATAAACTCCCCGAGGTCCAACGCCTCCCGATGAAATGTTACTTCACCTCCTCTGTTCAGAGGAGAACAACCCACCTTCTGCAGTCTCTCCACATGAGGTTGAAGAGTCTCATTCCTGGGATCGGATTGGAAAATGAACTCTGCTCCCCTCTCCAAGGCCTGGACATCCTTCCTAACGTGTGGGTTCAGAATGGGGGACACAAAACTCAATCTGGGTCCTAACCAGTGTGTTAGAAAGAGTTCAGTGACCGTTTCCTTAGTTTTGTGTTCTCGCCCTCTCTTTATAAAGGCAATGGTTCCATCTGTTCTCCAATCTCACCTCCCCTCCTCCTGACACATTCAATGACTTGTGTCCAACACCCCCCAGATCTCTCTCCGCCCCTGGGACAATTCTGAACTTTTACCATTAATATTTGACGGTCTCTGCTCATTCTTCTGGGGAAGATGGATCTCTTCACACTTGCCCCTTTCACCAGTCCGTTTATCTCCTCGTGAGGTCTGTCTCATAAAGTTCCCCTTCAAAACAGAGGCCCCCATTCTGAAAATGTGAACCCGGAATACAGACCCCACTCTGCACACATTCACAAACACCACATTCGGTGGGTGTCCTGTGTTCAGAGAGGCATCTGTGTGATGTATGGGTCTGTGTTCAGAGAGGGGCCTGTGTTCCAATAGAGAGCTCTGTGTTCAGGGAGCTGTCTATGTTCAGAGTGGGGAACGTGCTCAGTGTGGGTCCTGTGTTCAGAGGGGTGTCTATATTCGGTGTGGACTGTGTGTTCAGAGTGGGGAACGTGCTCAGCGTGGGTTCTGTGTTTGGAGAGGGGGCTATGCTGAGTATGAAATGTGTTCTCGGAGGGGGAGCGGGTGTGCACAGAGAGCGGTTGGGTATCAGACTGGGGCCTTTGATGAGATGAGGGGCCTGTGTCCAGAGCAGTTCCTGCGTTCGGAGTCCGGGATGTCTCCTGGTTGTGGGGTTTGGTCAGTCTAGGATGTGAGTTTACACCGAGGTCTGTGTTCAGAGTGGGGTCTGTGTTCAGCCTGTGGGATTTGTTTAGAATAGAGTCTGTGTTTAGGGTGATGTCTGTGTTCAGGGTGAGATATGGGTTCAGAGTGTGGTCTTTGTATAAAGAGGGGTTTATGTACAAACTGTGGTCCTTGTTCAGAGTGTTATCTGTGCTCTGTGTCTTCCTCTAGTCTCTGTCTTTGATTATCGATCTATACCTTGCTGTGTTTATCAGGCAGTCAGCAGGATGCAGGTTCCGATAGTCTCGATATTAAAGAGACGGTTGGGATAAAAGTTCCAGGGAATGTTTTAAATGGGTTTCCACAATCCCCTCACTCTGTATCTCCGAGCTTCTCTGGCCCCGGACTCCTCCATGACTGACGCCGAATATTTCACCGTGTTATCTGCTCCCAACCATTGACCCCCGAGATTGTTCTGTCCCCAGTGGGGGGAACATTCAGTGACTTTACCCTCAGTGAACCAAGCTCCTGTCTCTCAGTTTGATTCCACACAATATCCCGATGGTTAGTGCCTCAGGGAAACAGGTTCCTCCATTGCCCCCTGAGCGATCTCAGTGTTGATGCAAATATATCCTGTGGATAAGGTGACTTTTTGCTCTGTGTGTAAAGTTTAGGTTTAAGATGACATGTGACTGAACCTTTTGGGTTGGAGCGTGAGGCACATATAACAGATAGAAACAAAAAAACCATCAAACCCATCGTGTTTCTGCTCGATCTTTTGTAAAAGTGTTTAATGAGTCCCACTTCCCCTTCTCTTGCTCCGTTGCCCTTTTAAAGTCTTCATTTGAAGAGTTTACCCAGATCAGCATCACTCGCTCTGTCATGAAATGTTTCCTCGCATCCCACGATTGTTCTTTTCCCAAACAGCTTCAGTCTGTGTCCTTATTGTTCCTGACCATCCTGTCTCAGGGAAGAGTTTCTCCTTATTGACTCAGTCCATGTCCTTCCTGATGTTCAACGTGTGGGGACTGTGTTCAGTGTGGGGACTGTGTTCAGCGTGGGGATTGTGTTCAGTGTGGGGATTGTGTTCAGTGTGGGGACTGTGTTCAGTGCGGGGTCTGTGGTCAGTGTGGGGACTGTGTTCAGTGAGGGGACTGTGTTCAGTTTGGGGACTGTGGTCAGTGTGGGGACTGTGTTCAGTGTGGGGATTGTGGTCAGTGTGGGGACTGTGTTCAGTGTGGGGACTGCGTTCTGTGTGGGGACTGCGTTCAGTGCGGGGACTGTGTTCAGTGCGGGGACTGTGTTCAGTGCAGGGACTGTGTTCAGTGTGGGGATTGTGGTCAGTGTGGGGACTGTGTTCAGTGTGGCGACTGTGTTCGGTGTGGGGACTGTGTTCGGTGTGGGGATTCTGTTCGGTGTGGGGATTGCGTTCAGTGTGGGGATTGCGTTCACTGTGGGGACTGTGTTCAGTGTGGGGACTGTGTTCAGTATGGGGATTGTGGTCAATGTGGGGACTGTGTTCAGTGTGGTGACTGTGTTCAGTGTGGGGACTGTGTTAAGTGTGTGGACTGTGTTCAGTGTGGGGATTGTGGTCAGTGTGGGGACTGTATTCAGTGTGGGGATTGCGTTCAGTGTGGGGATTGTGTTCAGTGTGGGGATTGTGTTCAGTGTGGGGACTGTGTTCAGTGTGGGGACTGTGTTCAGTGTGGGGACTGTGTTCAGTGTGGGGATTGTGTTCATTGTGGGGATTGTGTTCAGTGTGGGGATTGTGTCAGAGTGTGGACTGTGTTCAGTGTGGGGACTGTGTTCAGTGTGGGGACTGTGTTCAGTGTGGGGATTGTGTTCATTGTGGGGATTGTGTTCAGTGTGGGGATTGTGTCAGAGTGTGGACTGTGTTCAGTGTGGGGACTGTGTTCAGTGTGGGGACTGTGTTCAGAGTGTGGACTGTGTTCAGTGTGGGGACTGTGTTCATTGCGGGGATTGTGTTCAATGTGGGGATTGTGTTCAGAGTGGGGACTGTGTTTGGTTTGGGGACTGTGTTCGGTGTGGGGACTGTGTTCAGTGTGGGGATTGTCTTCAGAGTGGGGACTGTGTTCGGTGTGGGGACTGGGTTCGGTGTGGGGACTGTGTTCGGTGTGGGGACTGTGTTCGGTGTGGGGATTGTGTTCAGAGTGGGGACTGTGTTTGGTGTGGGGATTGTGTTCAGAGTTGGGACTGTGTTCCGTGTGGGGATTGTGTTCAGTGTGGGGAAAGTGTTCAGAGTGTGGACTGTGTTCGGTGTGGGGACTGTGTTCGGTGTGGGGACTGTGTTCGGTTAGGGGACCGTGTTCGGCGTGGGGACCGTGTTCGACGTGGGGACGGTGCTCAGCGCGGGGACGGTGCTCAGCGCGGGGACGGTGCTCAGCGCGGGGACGGTGTTCAGCGCGGGGACGGTGTTCAGCGCGGGGACAGTTTTCATCGCGGAGATTGTGTTCTGTGCGGGGATTGTGTTCAGTGCGGGGATTGTGTTCAGTGCGGGGACTGTGTTCAGTGTGGGGATTGGGTTCAGTGTGGGGACTGTGTTCAGTGTGAGGACTGTGTTCAGCGTGGGGACTGTGTTCAGTGTGGGGACTGTGTTCAGTGTGGGGATTGTGTTCAGTGTGGGTATTGTGTTCAGTGTGGGGACTGTGTTCAGCGTGGGGACTGTGTTCAGTGTGGAATCTGTTTTCAGTGTGGGGATTGTGTTCAGTGTGGGGACTGTGTTCAGTGTGGGTACTGTGTTCATTGTGGGGATTGTGTTCGGTGTGGGGACTGTGTTCGGTGTGGGGACTGTGTTCAGTGTGGGGATTGTGTTCAGTGTGGGGACTGTGTTCAGTGTGGGGTTTGTGTTCAGTGTGGGGACTGTGTTCAGTGTGGGAACTGTGTTCACAGTGTGGATTGTGTTCAGTGAGGGGACTGTGTTCAGTGTGGGAACTGTGTTCAGGGTGGGGATTGTGTCAGAGGTGGTTCTGTGTTCAGAGTGTGGGTTCTCTTCAGTGCGGGGATTGTGTCCAGGGTTGTTATACGATCACCGTGGGGACTGGGACTTTGTTCATTATGGGGTCGCCCTCCACCCTCGTGTTGCTCGAGTGCCCGAATTTGCTCCTCTTTAAAGGTAGCCCCATGTTCAGGTCCAGTTTCGCCCCTGTTTGCTTTTGAGAGCCCCGGCATTTCCCTGGACTGGATCTGTCGTCACCCCCACTGAACCCTGTGTTTCAACAGACGGAATTGCTCACGGGATGAACATGAGTCCAGGTCCCTCGGGATGAAACCCGGAGTTGTCCCACACCCATCGTCTTGCTCCCTGAGCCCAACGGCCAATCAGGACTCACATTGAGAGAAGATATTTCCCTAGGCATGAGCCACTCCCCGTCTCTGGAATGATAAATTCCCCCGAGCTCTCTCTGTGACTCCCCACCCACACACACACACACACACACACACAGTCTGCAGTCTCCAGGTCTCTGGTCCTGACACGGACGGACTCTGCTGAAGATGATGAAGACTCTGATCCTGGTTCTCGCTCTCCTGCTGGTCGCTCAGGATGTCCAGGTCATGGGTGAGTAGCGACCTCCCCGTCCCCAGCAGCGATTTGGGAACAATGTCCATTTCGAACTCTTTGATTCTCTGGGTGGTTGTTAGGGTGCAGGGTGTAGAGGGCAGGGTTGTGGAGATATTTCACCCCCTTTCCCTCCCCATTGCTGCTCAGGGAAAGCAAAGGGAGAATGTTGGAGTGGGAATGACACCAGCCCCCTTCTCATTCTCATTCTCGCACCCAAATCCCCTCCACATGCCTCGAGAGGCCCAGACCAGAGTAACCTTCTCCCTCCTCCAAAACCTTCCCTGTCCCTGTGAAAATCTCCAGCCCCGACAACCGTCTGTCTCTCCGTAACATCCCGCAGACGTTTCCTAGCTACCCATCAAAGAAATACCTCCAGACCCTACAAGACCCTGTATCTCTGTAAGTTCCCCCAGGGGCCACAACTCTATCCCAATAACCCACTCCAGACCCACAACCCTCTCTATCCCCATAACCCCCTCCAGCCCCACAACCCTCTCTATCCCCATAACCCCCTCCAGACCCACAACTCTCTCTATCCCCATAACCCCCTCCAGACCCACAACCCTCTCTATCCCCATAACCCCCTCCAGCCCCACAACTCTATCTATCCCCATAACCCCCTCCAGACCCACAACCCTCTGTATCCCTGTAACCCCCTCCAGCCCCACAACTCTCTCTATCCCCATAACCCCCTCCAGCCCCACAACCCTCTCTATCCCCATAACCCCCTGCAGACCCACAACTCTCTCTATCCCCATAACCCCCTCCAGACCCACAACTCTCTCAATCCCCATAACCCCCTCCAGCCCCACAACTCTCTCTATCCCCATAACCCCCTCCAGCCCCACAACTCTCTCTATCCCCATAACCCCCTCCAGACCCACAACTCTCTCTATCCCCATAACCCCCTCCAGACCCACAACTCTCTCAATTCCCATAACCCCCTCCAGACCCACAACTCTCTCTATCCCCATAACCATCTCCAGACTCACAACTCTTTCTATCCCCATAAACCCCTCCAGACCCACAACTCTCTCTATCCCCATAACCCCCTCCAGACGCACAACCCTCTCTATCCCCATAACCACCTCCAGACCCACAACTCTCTCTATCCCCATAACCCCCTCCAGACGCAAAACTCTCTCTATCCCCATAACCCCCTCCAGACCCACAACTCTCTCTATCCCCATAACCCAGAACAGCCCCACAACTCTCTCTATGCCCATAACCATCTCCAGACTCACAACTCTTTCTATCCCCATAAACCCCTCCAGACCAACAACTCTCTCTATCCCCATAACACCATCCAGACCCACAACTCTCTCTATCCCCATAACCCCCTCCAGCCCCACAACTCTCTCTATCCGCATAACCCCCTCCAGACCCACAACTCTCTCTATCCCCATAACCCCCTCTAGACCCACAACTCTCTCTAACCCCATAACCACCTCCAGACCCACAACTCTCTCTATTCCCATAACACCCTCCCTACCCACAACTCTCTCTATCCCCAAAACCACCTCCAGACCCACAACTCTCTCTATCCCCAAAACCCCCTCCCTACCCACAACTCTCTCTATCCCCGTAACCCTCTCCAGACCCACAACTCTCTCTATCCCCATAACCCCCTCCAGCCCCACAACTCTCCCAATCCCCGTAACCCCCTCCAGACCCACAACCCTCTCTATCCCCATAACCCCCTCCAGCCCCACAACTCACTCTATCCCTGTAACCCCCTCCAGACCTACAACTCTCTCTATCCCCATAATCCCCACCAGACCCACAACTCTCTCTATCCCCATAACCCCCTCCAGACCAACAACTCTCCCAATCCCCGTAACCCCCTCCTGACCCACAACCCTCTCTATCCCCATAACCCCCACCAGACCCACAACTCTCTCTATCCCCATAACCCCCTCCCGACCCACAACTCTCTCAAACCCCATAACCCCCTCCAGAACCACAACTCTCTCTATCCCCATAACCCCCTGCAGACCCACAACTCTCCTAATCCCCATAACCCCCTCCAGACCCACAACTCTCTCTATCCCCGTAACCCCCAACAGCCCCAAACTCTCTCTATCCCCATAACCCCCTCCAGCCCCACAACTCTCTCTATCCCCATAACCCCCTCCAGACCCACAACTCTCTCTATCCCCATAACCCCCTCCAGACCCACAACTCTCTCTATCCCCGTAACCCCCTCCAGACCCACAACTCTCCCTATCCCCAAAACCCCCTCCAGACCCTCAACTCTCTCTATCCCCATAACCCCCTCCAGACCCATAACTCTCTCTATCCCCATAACCCCCTGCAGACCCACAACTCTCCTAATCCCCATAACCCCCTCCAGACCCACAACTCTCTCTATCCCCGTAACCCCCAACAGCCCCAAACTCTCTCTATCCCCATAACCCCCTCCAGCCCCACAACTCTCTCTATCCCTGTAACCCCCTCAGGACCCACAACTCTCTCTATACCCATAACCCACTCAGGACCCACAACTCTCTCTATCCCCATAACCCCCTGCAGACCCACAACTCTCTCTATCCCCATAACCCCCTCCAGACCCACAACTCTCTCTATCCCCATAACCCCCTCCAGCCCCACAACTCTCTCTATCGCGATAACCCCCTCCAGACCCACAACTCTCTCTATCCCCGTAACCCCCTCCAGGCCCACAACTCTCTCTATCCCCGTAACCCCTCACGCTCCACAACTCTCCCTATCCCCATAACACCCTCCAGACCCACAACTCTTTCAATCCCCATCAACCCCTCCAGACCCACAACCCTCTCTATCCCCATAACCCCCTCCAGACCCATAACTCTCTCTATCCCCATAACCCCCTCCAGACCCACAACTGTCTCTATCCCCATAACCCCCTCCAGCCCCACAACTCTCTCTATCCCCGTAACCCCCTCCAGACCCACAACCCTCTCTATCCCCATAACTCCCTCCAGCACCACAACTCCCTCTATCCCCATAACCCCCTCCAGACCCACAACTCTTTCTATCACCATAACACCCTCCAGCCCCACAACACTCTCTATCCCCGTAAGCCCCTCAAGCCCCACAACTCTCTCTATCCCCATAACCCCCTCCAGAACCACAATTCTCTCTATCCCCATAACTGCCTCCGGACCCACAACTCTCTCCATCCCCATAACCCCCTCCAGACCCACAACCCTCTCTATCCCCATAACCCCCTCCAGCCCCACAACTCTCGCTATCCCTGTAACCCCCTCCAGACAAGCATCACTCTCTATCCCCATAACCCCTTCCAGACCCACAACCCTCTCTATCCCCATAACCCCCTCCTGACCCACAACTGTCTCTATCCCCATAACCCCCTCCAGCCCCATAGCTCACTCTATCCCTGTAACACCCTCCAGACCCACAACTCTCTCTATCCCCATAACCCCCTCCAGACCCACAACTCTCTCTATCCCTGTAACCCCCTCCAGACCCACAACACTCTCTATCCCCATATCCCCCTCCAGACCCACAGCTCTCTCTATCCCCGTAACCCCCTCCAGCCCCACAACCCTCACTATCCCCGTAACCCCCTCCAGCCCCACAACCCTCCCTATCCGCTAACCCCCTCCAGACCCACAAGTCTCTCTATCCCCGTAACCCCCTCCTGCCCCACAGCTCTCTCTATCCCCGTAACCCCCTCCAGACCCAAAACCCTCACTATCCCCATAAACCCCTCCAAACCCACTACTCTCTCTATCCCCATAACCCCCTCCAGACCCACATCTCTCTCTATCCCCATAAACCCCTCCAGACCCACTACTCTCTCTATCCACATAACCCCCTCCAGACCCACAACTCTCTCTATCCCCATAACCCCCTCCAGCCCCACATCTCTCTCTATCCCCGTAACCCCCTCCAGACCCAAAACCCTCACTATCCCCATAAACCCCTCCAAACCCACTACTCTCTCTATCCCCATAACCCCCTCCAGACCCACACCTCTCTCTATCCCCATAACCCCCTCCAGCCCCACAACTCTCTCTATCCCCATAACTCCCTCCAACCCCACAACTCTCTCTATCCCCATAACCCCCACCAGACCCACAACTCTCTCTATCCCCATAACCCCCTCCAGACCCAAAACCCTCCCTATCCCCGTAACCCCCTCCAGACCCACAACTCTCTCTATCCCCGTAACCCCGTCCAGACCCACAACTCTCTCTATCCCTGTAACCCCTTCCAGCCCCACAACTCTCTCTAGCCCCGTAACCCCCTCCAGACCTACAACTCTCTCTATCCCTGTAACCCCCTCCCGCCCCACAACTCTCTCTATCCCTATAAACCCCTCCAGCCCCACAAGTCTCTCTATCCCTGTAATCCTCTCCAGCCCCAAAACCCTCTCTATCCCCATAATCTATCACATCTTTTACAACCCTCTCCATCTCCGTAACATCTCCCATCTTCTACAACCCTCTCCATCTCTTTAACCTCTCCCATCTTCTACAACCCTCTCCATCTCCGTAAGCTCTCCCATCTTCGACAATCCTCTCCATCTCCGTAACCTCTCCTATATTCTACAACCCTCTCCATCTCCGTAACCTCTCCCATCTTCTACAACCCTCTTCATCTCCATATCTCTCCCATCTTCTACAACCCCATCCATCTCTGTAACCTCTCCCATCTTTACAACCCTCTCCATCTCCTAACCTCTCCCATCTTCTACAACCCTCTCCATCTCCGTAACCTCTCCCATCTTCTACAACCCTCTCCATCTCCGTAACCTCTCCCATCTTCTACAACCCTCTCCATCTCCGTAACCTCTCCCATCTTCTACAACCCTCTCCATCTCCGTAACCTCTCCCATCTTCTACAACCCTCTCCATCTCCGTAACCTCTCCCATCTTCTACAACCCTCTCCATCTCCGTAACCTCTCCCATCTTCTACAACCCTCTCCATCTCCGTAACCTCTCCCATCTTCTACAACCCTCTCCATCTCCATCTCCGTCAGTTAGAACACGCCCGGAGCACTGTGCACAGTCATGGTCTCCATATCATTCAGTTGACCACAGTTGAGGGGGAAACTCTCCAACTGTTCCTCCAATTGGACATTGGTCAGTGTTTTATGGCCCTGCCGCAGTGTGTCTCCCCCTGGTGGATGTGGTCAGACATTTCAATCTCCGTTCACTCCGCTGGGACTGTAATGTCCTGCCGGGTGGGAGGGCACCTAGAACCCTGGCCTGTGTTTCCAAACCCCTCCATGTCCTCGCCCCCCTCCATATCTCTGACATCCCCCCCCTCCCAGACCCAACAGCTTTCCAGATATCTGTGATTCTCCAGTTCTGCTCTCCTGTGTATTCCCAGTGTTGAATTGATCCACCATTGACAGATGAGCCCTCAGCTGACTGGGGTCAAAGCGGGGGAATGACCTGCGTAAATCGCTCCAACTCTCTCTCCCCTCCTTTAAGACGGTCGATACAACAAAACTCTTCGGGGCAACAGGCCCTGATATCTGCCGCTGGGGTCAGTGTCCGTTTTGTTTAGTCAGCTCCTTTGAGCCAATTTTTGACTTTTCTATATGTTCAAGCGAAGATAGAAGTTGTGTCATTATCGTGGTGCCCAGACCTGGTCTCCATGTGCCCCGGCCAGAACACATTTGGAGCATTCTGCACAATTCCTGCCACCTTAATCATCGGTTAGACCGCACTTGGAGCACTGTGCACAGTTCTGGTCTCTATATCCCTCGGTTAGACCACACTTGGAGCACTGAGCACAGTTCTGGTCCCTATACCCCTCGGTTAGACCACACTTGGAGTACTGAGCACAGTTCTGGTCTCTATATCCCTCAGTTAGACCACACTTGGAGCACTGAGCACAGTTCTAGTCTCTATATCCCTAGGTTGGACCACACTTGGAGCACTGAGCACAGTTCTGGTCTCTATATCCCTAGGTTGGACCACACTTGGAGCACTGAGCACAGTTCTAGTCTCTATATCCCTATGTTGGACAACACTTGGAGCATTGAGCACAGTTCTGGTCTCTATATCCCTCGGTTAGACCACACTTGGAGCACTGTGCACAGTTCTGGTCTCTATACACCTCGGTTAGACCACACTTGGAGCACTGTGCACAGTTCTGGTCTCTATACACCTCGGTTAGACCACACTTGGAGCACTGAGCACAGGTCTGGTCTCTATACACCTCGGTTAGACCACACTTGGAGCACTGAGCACAGTTCTGGTCTCTATATCCCTCGGTTAGACCATACTTGGAACATTGTGCACAGTTCGGGTCTCTATATACCTCAGTTAGACCACACTCGGAGCACTATGCACAGTTCTGGTCTCTATATACCTCAGTTAGACCACACTTGGAGCACTGTGCACAGTTCTGGTCTCCATGTCACTCTTTTAGGCCACACCAGGAGCCCTGTGCTCAGTTCTCGTGAGGCTGTGGGTGTGGGGCTGGTGGGGTTGTGTGGGAGGGGGGTGGTGGGGGTGTGGGTGTGGGTGTGGGGTTTGTGTGGTTGAGGTGTGGGGTTGATGGGGTTGTAGGTTGTGGGTGGTGGGGTTTTGGGTATGGGGAGGTGTGGAGGGTGTGGTGTAGATCCTTGGGGGACACCAGAGGTTCGGGCGGGGGAACAGAAAGAGAAGCCATTGCCAGTTATTCTCTGGCGACCTGTACATTGGAAAGTAGATTCAGTGTAAGGGAAGGGGAACTGAAAGGGGTGGGTGTGGGGACACCTGACGCTATTGGGTGGATCATGAGGGCCAATCAAAACAGCCGGGATATTGACAGAGGAAAGCAGCGTGGGAATAATTGGATAGTTGCTTCAGAGAGACAACACAGCCTCGATGGGCCAAATGGCCCTCTTCTCTGCTCTATTATTCTTACCTTAATCGCAGAAAGATATTTCTACAAACCTTCCCCAGTTCAATCCTTACACAGGGCCGTCTCTGTTGATTAACACATAATCGCCCAGCGAGACACATTTAATCACTGATTCAAGTTACTGTTACTCTCAGTGAGTGACCTATCCCTTCAAAGTATTCCAGGTGGAACCAATCTTCACCGTGTCTGTGTGGGTGTGTGTGTGTGATTATTAAATACAGATTATACTCTGAGTTCATATAAAGAGCTCCTGTAGCCCAGGCAGTTCAGTGTGGCTCTGAGGAGCTCAGTGGAAGATGAGGAAAGCACTGCTCTTGGTGCTGGTGCTCCTGGTGCTGGGAAACATCATCGCTGAAAACTATATTTACGCAGGTCAGTGAATCTCTCAGTCGCCAATCTATGAAACCATTCACAGGAACAGGAATAGGCCATTCACCCACTCAAACATGTGCTGCCATTCGATTGGATCATTGTTGATCTGTGTTTAAATCCATTTCTGCAACTTGGTTCTGGAACATGAACAGTACCTTGGTACCAAAACCCATCAATCTTAGCGTGGGAATGCTTGAAATGATTGTAAATTATAGATATTTTTATTTAACTGTGCTCCAACCTCCACAATTAACCCCACGGAATCTTAAAATTGCAAAAAATATTCGAAGGTATTGTAGATTTTAATTACAGTTCAGGTCTCCATATCACTCGGTTAGACCACACTTGGAGCACAGCGCACAGTTCTGCTCTCCATAAAACTCAGTTATACCACATCTGGAGCACTGTTCACAGTTCTGGTCTCCACATCCCTCGGTTGACCACAGTTGGTCCACTGGGTACAGTTCTGCTCTCCATATCCCTTGGTTAGGTGTCCCATAGAGCCCTATGCGTTGTTCTGTTCACCATGTCCTTTGGCTAGACCTCACAGACCAAACTGACAATCGTCCAATATCGGGATGTGGCAGTTAAAGGGAGACTTCACCACTTAGGGTGACACATAATAAATGTTTGAGTGAGAGTCGAGGGTCCTTACTGCTGGCTTCACAGAGGATTCCTTTCTGCATTTCAGGATATTCCTATGGATGTGACAGAATACGAGGGTCCAGATGTCGACTAGATTACTGCCGAAGAAACGAGGTTTTGTTCCCGTTCAAGTGCTCCGGGGGTTATGCATGCTGTGTGGAGAAGGAATTCTTTAAACGATGAAGCAGCGATGGGAAGCCAAGGCCAGTGACTCCAGACACAAATCAAAGTCCCGTGACTCCAGCACCGTCTAGAGGCTCCACGGACTGTGTAGGGCCCGTGCCCCCTGACCCACTGGTTCCTGGATCATGTGAATAAAACTGGCTGCGTTGGTCACCGCCTCTTGTCCGTGTCTCATTTCTCACTCGGATCGGTGTGTCTCCACATTGACAGGGAGGGAAGGGGGAGGTCAGACAATGGCAGGGTCACATTCAGGTCCTGTAGCTCCAGCATAATCATTTTCACAGAGTCATGCCTCAGAGCCATTGTCCCAGACGTGTCCATCACCATCCCTGGGTATGTCCCTGTCCCACCGGCAGTGACTCAGTGCTATGCAGGCGGGAGGGAGTTTCCATTGGAGTCCTCAATATTGACTCATGACATCAGGTCAAACATGGGCAAGAAAATGGATCCTTCTGATTCTCGTCTACTGCCCTCCCTCAGCCGATGATCCAGCACAAGTTCTCTTGGAGTAAAGGGCTGTTTGTCAGATTGGAGCATGTAGACAGTGCTGTTCCCCCAATTACTGACATCAGGAATATGGTGACATTCCAAAACTTGTCGATGAAACAATACTTGAAGTCATGGCAACCAGTGAGGACGATAGATATCGATGGAAACAGGACGTAGATAGGAGGGCAGAATGGGCAGAAAAGTGGCAGATGGAATTTTGTAGAGAGGGGTATGAGGTGATGCATTTTGACAGAAGGAATAGGGAGAGGCATTATGGGCTACATGACACAATTTTAAAGAGCGTTCAGAGACAGAGGGATATGGGGTGTTCCGAAATTTTAACTTTCACATTTGGCAGGGCAGGATGAGAGAGCAGTTAGTGAAGCATGGAGGGTATTGGGATTCATTGTTTAAAATTCATTCATGGGATGTGTGCCTTGGTGAGTTCCAGCAGTGCATCTTGTAGATGGTACACTCTGCAGCCACTGTGCGTCTGTGGTGAAGGGAGTGAATGTTAGTGGATGGGATGCTGATCAAGCGGGGCTGCTTTGTCCTGGATTAGTGTGGAGCTTCTTGAGTGTTGTGGGAGCTGCACTCATCCAGGCAAGTCTAGACTATACCAACAAAATCCTGACTTGTGCCTTGTTGATGGTGGACAGTCTTTAGGGGAGTCAGGAGGTGAGTTACTCGCTACAGCATCCCCAGCCTTGGAACTGCCCCTGTAGCCACAGTATTTATATGGCTGGTCCACTTCAGTTTCTGGTCAACCGTAACCCCCAGGATGAAGTTAGTGGGGGATTCAGTGATGGCAATGGCATTGAATGCCAAGGGGCGATGGTTAGATTCTCCCTTGTTGCAGATGGTCATTACCTGACACTCAAAAATACAGGTATTGGGTTCAAATCAGTGGAAGATACTCTGAACAATTATAAAGCCCTGGTTAGGCCGCAGCTAGATTACTACATCCAGCTCTGATCACCACACATGAGGGAGGATGTGAGAGCCCTGGAGGGGCTGCTGGGGATATTGAGAAGATTAAAGCCTGTGTATTGTCCACACAGATGGGCAGTGAGCTGCTGGACCCTATCCTGTGCTGATTCATTCCTGTCAGATCCTCACACCTTGTTCAAGGCTGTCAGACAGGATGGCACCTGGTGTCCGGTCAGTTCCGTGTTCCAGGGAAATATTTAACAGGCTGGTAAACAGCTCAAAGTGACTGATTTGCACTTCAACTCTGCTGGCTGACTTGGAACTCTTTATCCACACATTGCATTCCAGGTATTTCCAAACGTTCATCCCATTCCTGGATACACGAGAGTAGTTTAGTCTGCAGCTAAAACCCATCACTGGGAGACAATTGAAGACCCATTAAAGGGAGGTTCATAGAGTCATCACGGCTCAGGAAGCCATTCCGCCCATCCAGTCCATGCAGGTAGACGGCAGTGAGGGATCAACGAAGACAGGACCCCTGGGAAGAGGGAATGGATAGGGGTTTGTGGGAATGAGGTAATCGAGAGCAAAATTTCCAGGGTTGGAGGTACCGAGTGGGGCAATAATTAAGATGTCAGGGGGCGGGTGGGAGAGGAGCTAGGTTCTTGAGAAGGGGAGTGATAATTTCAATGTTGGGAGATTCAAACTAATTGGAAACAAATTAACATGATTAGCAGTAGAACGAGAAGGAAGATGAGGAGAATTCCTTTTGACGCAAAGAGTTGTTGTGATCTGGAATGTGCTGCCCGAACGGATAATGGAAGCAGATTCAATAGCAACTTATCAAAGGGGAATTGTATCAATAATTGACTGGGAACATAATGGCGGGGCGGTGAGTGAAGAGAATAGGTTGAGGAGGCATAATTTAGTAGATCTATCAAAGAGCCAGCAGAGACTCGATGGGCCAAATGGACGCCTACATCGCAAAAATATATTTACTTTAAACACAGTGAAGCATCCCTTTAAACCTCCAACATTTCAATCATTACACAGATCTGTCTCTCTGAATACTAATGAAATAAAGGATGACTTGGGTGGCACATTTAGTCTTTCACTCGAGAAACTGTTGGTCTCAGTTAATGAACAGCTCCTTTAACAAGCTCAAGTTGGAGCCAGTGCTCACCGTGTCGTTGTGTGAATATTAACTACAGAATGCTCCAGGCGTTGATATAAAGGGCAGCCGTAATCCAGTCACCTCATTGTGACTCTGAGAGGATCAGTGGAAGATGAGGAAAGCACTGCTCTTGCTGCTTGGACTCCTGGTGCTGCTACAGCCCATCGCTGAGGGTGGAGTCGTGAGTCCAAGGCAGAGTCGTGAGTATTACTCTCCTAGGAGTGACACAGCAGAAACATTCAGAGAATGATGAGGAGGCCATTCAGCCTCTTCAGCCTGTGTTACCCATCAATTGGCGTCTTAACTTCATCCGCCCATCTTTGTTCCACAACCCTTAAGACTTTTCCCAAACAGAAAGCTGTCCATCTCAGTTTAGCACCCTTCCATAAATCACCTTTAAAGAAAAATAATCATCCTTCCCGATAGAAACCCAAGCAGCTTTCCTAGTCGCCTTGTGCTTCTCATCGACGTGCTGACCCTCGGTTAGATCCTACGTTAACTATTTGCTTTGGTCAGTGTTTTATGGCCCTGCCGCAGTGTGTCTCCCCCTGGTGGATGTGGTCAAACATTTTAATCTCCGTTCACTCCGCTGGGACTGTAATGTCCTGCCGGGCGGGAGGGCACCTAGACCCCTGGCCTGTGTTTCCAAATCCCTCCATTGTCCCAACCCCCTTCATATAGAATCTGCGGCATTTCCCTTGTTCACAGTTCCACCCCCCATAACCCTCGGTTAGACCACACTTGGAGCACTGTGCACAGTTCTGGTCTCCATATCCCTTGGTTTTTCCACACCTGGAGCACTGTGCACAGTTCAGGTCTCCATATACCTCTGTCAGTCCACACTTGGAGCCCTCTGCACATTTCCACCCTCCATGTCCCTCGGTTAGAGCACACTTGGAGCACTGTGCTCAGTTCTGGTCTCCATATCCCTCAGTTAGTCCACACTTGGGCACTATGCACAGTTTTGATCTCCATATCCCTCGGTTACACCACACCTGGAGCATTGTGCACAGTTCTGGTTTCCATATCCCTCAGTTAGTCCACACCTGGAGCACTGTGCTCATTTCTGGTTTCCATATCCCTCAGTTAGTCCACACCTGGAGCAATGTGCACAGTTCTGGTCTCCATATCCCTCGGTTAGACCACAGCTGGATAACGGTGTACAATTCTGGTCTCCATGTCACTCTTTTAGCCCAGTCTTGGAGCCCTGTGCCCCTTTCTGGCCTCCAGAGTATTTGGGTACATGGCACCGAGGTGCGGCAGGGCTCTGAAAGTTGGTAACAATGAACTCTTCCTTTCTGTTTCCCAGAACCACCCCAATATTGCAAGGATCTGAGAGGCGCCTGCAGGTTTTTCCGATGTTACAGGTAAGAGAGGCGGATCAGGGGACACTGCACGTTATGGCTCCATTGCTGCGTAACTAACATCACTTCCTAAACATAACATGTCCCAATGTGCACATCGTCCATGAATCCGACTGGAACCAAATGCAATTTCCATCATTCCGGCTCTGACACATTGTGTGGATCCAATGACCCCTGACCCACTGCTTTCTGAATCATGTGAATAAAACTGGCTGCGTCGATCACCGCCTCTTGTCCGTGTCTCATTTCTCACTCGGATCGGTGTGTCTCCACATTGACAGGGAGGGAGGGGAGGTCAGACAATGGCGGGTTCACGTTGACACCCGGCTGCGCCAACATAATCACACTGTCAGAATCATAACTGAAAAGCCAACGTCACGATGTCTTCAGCAACCCTGCAGACTGAGCGCAGCGTAGATACACCTGGTCGCGGCCAGACGGGTCCATCCATTCCAGGCTAGACTTCCTGTTTGTGTCCCGCGCGTTCGCAGTCAGATCCACCGACGCCAAGCCGCTGTTCTTCTCTGACCGCTGCCTCCTACTGGCTGACTGTCACTTAGAGGAAGACCAGAGGGTGGGCAGGGGGGGGACATGGAAGCTAAACGTGCAACTGCTGACCCCAGAGAACATTGAGGAGCTCAAGAGGGATGACAAAGGCTGGAGAAGCGGGAAACCCCCTCTTTGAGTCCCTGACACACCGGGTGGGAAGCGATCGAGGGAAACATCAAGAGGTTTCTCATCCTCAAAGGCACCCGGAAAGCTAGAAAGGGACAGAGGGAAATGTCCCCGACTCCAGAAAAACATGCAGGACCTGCTCCGGCTGCAGTCGATGTGGGGGGGTCGATGTCAAGGAGGAACTCCAAGAGGTGAAGAGCCAGCAAGAGCCTCGCTCTTTGCCTCGGAGGCCTCCGAGATCATCTTCCGATCCAGAGTCCGCTCCGTGGAGCAGGATGAGACGTGCTCACGTTTCTTCTTCCAAAAGGGACACAGAGAGAGAGAGCTCTGTGATCAGCAGCCTGAAGGAAGAAGACGGCTCAGTAAAGCCATCGCGGTCCCACATTTCGAGGATCAGCAAATCCTTTTGATGCCGGATTGTCTGACGTGAAACCCACAGGCAGCACGGTCTCCCAGTCCCTCCTGTCCTCTGTCATGGAGCGCTCTTAGACGACAGTACACGGGAGAGCCTGGACAAGCCGCTAACTCCTGACGCACTGACTAAGGCCCTTGAGTCCTTCGGGAAGAGTAAAACTCCCGGAAGTGAGGGCTTGCCGGCGGAGTTGTATTGGGCTCTGTGGGACTGGATGGGCCCAGACCTGCTAGAAGTGTACGAGAGTATGGTCCTGGCCGGCAGCATGTCAGAATCCATGAGGAAAGGCATCATCACCCTCATCTACAAGCACAAGGGGGGAAAGGGAGGGAATTAGGAATTGGCGACCCATTTCACTGTTGAATGTGGACTATAAGATTCTGTCCAAGGTCATCGCCAATCGGGTCAAATCCGCTCTGGAATTGGTGATTCACCCTGACCAGACCTGCGCTGTGCCCGGGCAGGAAGATCTCTGACAGCCTGGCGCTGCTCAGGGATACGATTGCCTATGTACAGGACAGGGGTGTGGATACCTGCCTCATCAGCCTGGATCAGGAGAAGGGCCTTTGACAGAATATCGCACACCTACATGGTGGATGTGCTCTCCAAAATGGGGGTTTGGGGGAGGGAATTCGCAATTGGATCCAACTGCTCTACACTAAGATCAGTAGCGCAGTCTCAATCAATGGGTGGGAATCAGATAGCTTTCCGATTAAATCTGGAGTCAGGCAGGGCTGCCCTCTCTCCCCTGTCCTGTTTGTGTGTTGCATAGAACCCTTTGCTGAGTCCATCAGGAAGGATCCGGGTATAAGAGGAGTGACGATCCCAGGCAGTGGAGGCACTCAGGTCAAAGCCTCCCTGTACATGGACGATGTCGCCGTCTTCCGCTCGGATCCGCTGTCGGTGAGCAGACTGATCCACATCTGCAACCAGTTCCAACTGGCCTCGGGAGCCAAGGTAAACAGTGGGAAGAGAGAGGCCAAGTTCTTTGGGAACTGGGCTGACCGATCCTTTGTCCCCTTCACTGTCAGGGCTGACGGCCTGAAGGAGCTGGGGATATGGTTCGGAGGGACCAGAGTATGCGTTAGAAACTGGAAGGAGCGAGTGTCTGTGGTGAAAAGGAAACTGGGCATGTGGGAGCGACGCTCCCTCTCCATTGCGGGTAAGAACCTGGTCATCAGGTGTGAGGTACTCTCGCTGTTGCTGTACATGGCGCAGGTCTGGCCCATTCCAGACTCCTGCGCGATGGTGATCACTCGAGCCATCTTCCGCTTTATCTGGAGGTCGAAAATGGATCGTGTCTGCAGGGACGCGATGTACAAGCCTCTAGATAAAGGGGGAAAAAACGTGCCCAACATCGCCCTCATACTGATGGCCACCTTTGTGTGTGGCTGCATCAAGCGGTGCGTAGACCCTCAGTACGCAAACACCAAGTGTCACTACGTGCTGAGGTTCTACCTGTCCCCGGTGTTGCGAAGGATGTGTCTGGCCACGCTGCCGCGGAACGCTCCAAGTAGTTGGACCGTGCCGGACCACCTGTCCCTGGTGGGAAAATTTATGCAGAAAAACACCTTTGACCACAAGTCCATCAGGCAGTGGTCAGCACGGAACGTCCTAGAGGCCCTGAGGGAAAAGGAGAGGGTGGACCCTGTGGGATGGTTCCCCGAGCAGACTGTCAAAGTCATTTGGCAGAATGCCTCATCGCCAGAACTTTCCAACAAGCACCAAGACGTAGCTTGGCTGGTGGTGAGAAAGGCCCTCCCCGTCAGATCCTTCCTACACGCCAGGAGTCTCACCCCCTCTGCACGTTGCCCTCGAGGTGGCTGTGGTGGGGAAGAGACCGTTGTCCACCTCCTTGTGGATTGTGCCTTTGCAAAGAAAGTCTGGAGAGAGATGCAGTGGTTGCTGTCGAGGTTCATCCCGAGCAGTTCTGTGACACAGGACTCTGTGCTCTACGGGCTGTTCCCAGGGACACACACCGAGACAAACATCAACTGCAGCTGGAGGATCATCAACTCAGTGAAAGAGGCGCTTTGGTCTGCCCGAAACTTGTTGGTCTTCCAGCACAAAGAGTTGTCCCCGACCGATTGTTGCGGACTGGCACAATCCAAAGTCCAGGACTACGTGCTGAGGGACGCACTAAAGCTTGGGGCAGCTGCCGCAAAGGCGCAATGGGGAAGGGTCGCTGTCTAAGACCTTTCTACCACAGCGCACCGAGAGACTGGGAACTGTTTAGAGCCCCTCGGGCTGTACAGATCAAAATGAAAGGCTGTAAATGATTGTAATATTGTTTGTACTGATGCACCTGGTGATACATTTTGTAAAAGTTTAACCTGGATTGTACCCTTGTAATGTTGTTTTTGAAATGGTTTGGAATGTGATTGAAGATATTTTATGAATAAAGTAGATTTTTACAAAAAAAAAAAATCAGGCTAGATCCCTTGTCTTGAAGGTTATGGTCGTGTCAGGAATATGCCAGGCCATGACCTTGCAGGTTGTGTTTGAATTCAATTCTGCTGCTGATGATGACCCAGAGCGCACGGTGGGTGTTGAGATTTGAGCTGTGTGACCTGTTATGAATCGATCCCATTGAAAGCAATGAGTGCCACACAACACAATGGAGAGTGTCCTCAGTGTGAAGACAGGAGCCAATCGTCACAAGGACTGTGCGGTGGTCATTCCTACCAACACCGTCAGGGACAGATGGATCTGCAGCAGGTAGATTGGTGAGGATGGGGTGGAGGAGAATCTTCCCTCTTGTTGGTTCACCTGCCTCAGGCCTATTCTGCCTTTCAGGGCTCGGCCACCTGGGTCTGTAACGGTGACCCTGAGCCACTCTTGGTGATGGACATGCAGGTCCCACAGCAGAGAACATTATGTGCCCTCAATACGCTCAGTGCTTCCTCCATGTGGTGTTTAAGATGGAGGGGGAGAGATTGATCAGATTCGGGAGAGCGGTAGGTGGGAGTCAGCAGGAGGTTTCCCTTCCCCTGTTTGCCCTCATGTCTTGTGACATCAGAGAGACTGTGGTCTTGTTGAGGACTCCCAGGACCAGCCTGTCCCGACTGTATGTCACTGATCTGTCACCTCTGGTGGGGACAGTCCTGTCAGAGGGACACGGGATACCCAGGGAATGGGGGGCACGCGGTTAGCGCATTGTCTTTACGTTATGTTTCTGTGAGTGTGTCTACATTGGAGTTATAAGATGTCAATGTGACCCTGCCATTGTCTGACCTCCCCTCCCTCCCTGTCAATATGGAGACTCACCGATCCGAGTGAGAAATGAGACACGGACAAGAGGCGGTGATCGATGCAGCCAGTTTTATTCACATGATTCAGAAAGCAGTGGGCCAGGGGTCATTGGATCCACACAATGTGTCAGAAGCAGAATTACAGCAATTACAGATAGCTTCAATCAGAGCCTCAGGCGGCTCTCACAGGGGGACATTTCCCCTTCTTGTTACTCACTTAGACTTGCAGCACCTAAAAAGGAGGAAGCATTTCTCCAGCGTATCAGCCTCAAATTCCTTGCACACGCCTAGTCTACAGGTGCCTCCTTCTTTACCACATCCCAAGCCTCGACCTAGGAAATAGAAAGGAAGACTTCATTGATGTCAACAGTCATGGCCCAAGGTTAGTCTAACTGATGTACATTCAGACCTAACCAGTAGAGACTGCATCCGGAGTGATCTAACGAAGGGATACGGAGACACGAACTGTGCAGACTGAGCCTAGTGTTGTCTAACCGAGGGATACGGAGAATGGAACTGTGCACAGTGATCCAAGTGTTGTCTAAGCAAGTTATAAACACACCAGAACTGCTCTCAATCAGAAAGCTACAATGTATTTTACACAACTGAATACCAGCACAGTCCTGATGGGCTGAATGGTCTCCCGTTGCCTGTCTCAGGGTTTCTATAAATTGAGCACTGAGGGATATACTCACTTTCCAATGTAGATGTTGCACTCACTCCTCCATCGGCAGTGATGGGCTGCACCAGCACCAGGAATCCAAGCAGCAAAAGCAGTGCTTTCCTCATTCTCCACTGATCTCCTCCCAGTCACAATGAGATAGCTGGAGCACAGACGCTCTTTATATGTACACACAGAGCATTCTGTAGTTAATAATCACACGCACGCGGCGCGGGTAGACTCTAACTTGGACACGTTGAAGGGAGCGTTCACTAACTGAGTCCAACATTAACTGGAATCAAGTAGGTTTCTTTATTAATAAGAAGAGGGACAGATCTGAATAATGATTGAGCTGACAAAGGTACATAGGAATTGTTAGTTGTGTTTTAAATCAGAATCATACAACAGAGACGGAGGCCATTTGACCCATGGTGCCTATGCTAGCACCTTGATCATGTTATCTCATTATTCCCAGTTTCCTCTGTGCTTTGGCCTTAGCTATGCAACATTTTCCCGCTCAATTATTCATCCAATTCCTCTTCTGAAGTTTACTGTTCAATCTTCTCTGAATGCCCCTTCAGGCAGCGAGTTCCAGTTCACAAAAACCCCTTTAATAAACGGAAATTCTCATCATCCTCCATCTAGTTCTTTTGTCAATGAAATAAAATCTGTTTCTACTGGTTCCCTAATCTCCCGCCCTCGGAATTCTCCCATGATCTCTATTGGGGGAGGAGTTGGGGAGCTCTACCTGGTGTCCTGGGGCCAATGTTTATCCATCGGCCAACACCACGATCACATATTATCCAGTCAGCATTGCATTGCTGCTGGGATCTTGCTGTGCACAAATTGGCTGTCACATATTGTGGATTAAAACTGTGACTATCCTTCAATGTGACGTAATTGACTGTGATGAATGTTGCATTGCTCTGGTGAAGGGTTCCATATAAACCCAAATCTTCATTTCATTATTTCTCTCTTTATCTGCTTTTCCTTTTCTCTCTCCTTTTCTCTCACTTTGTCCCATTGACTGTCTGTCTGTCTGCCTGTCTCTCTGACAGTCTGTCTGTCTGTCACTCTGTCTGCCTGTCTGCCTGACGGTATGCCTGTCTATCTGCCTGTCTGTCCGACTGTTTGCCTGTCCAGCTGCCTGTCTGCCTGCCTGGCTGTCCGTCTCTATCTCTCTGTTTGTTTGCCTATCTCTCTGACAGCTTGTCTGAATGTCACTTTGTCTGCCTGTCTGTCTGACTGTATGCATGCCTATCTGCCTTTCTGCCTGCCTGGCTGTCCGTCTCTATCTCTCTGTTGTTTGTCTGTCTGTCTGTCTGTGTGTCTGTCTCTCTCTCTCTCTCTCTCTCTCTGTTTTTCTACCTGTCTGTCTGTCTATTTACCTGTCTGCCTGTCTGTCTGTCTGGTTATCTGTCTGTCTGTGTTTCTCTCTCTCTCTCGCTCTCTGTTTGTTTACCTGTCCATCTGTCTACCTGCCTGTTTGCCTGTCTGTCTGTCTGCCTGTCTGTCTGTCTGTTTATCTGTCTGTCTGTGTTTCTCTCTCTCTCTCTCTCTCTCTGTTTGTCTACCTGTCTGTCTGTCTATCTGCCTCTCTACCTGTCTGTCTGTCTATCTGCCTGTATGCCAGTCTATCTGCCTGTCTGCCTGCCTGACTGTCCGTCTGTATCTCTGTTTGTCTGTCTGTCTGTCTGTTTATCTGTCTGTCTGTGTGTCTGTCTCTCTCTCTCTGTTTGTCTACCTGTCTGTCTGTCTATCTGTCTGTATGCCTGTCTGGCTGTCTGTTTCTCTGCCTCTCTCTCTCTTTGTCTGTCTGTCTCTGTATCTCTGCCTCTCTCTCTCCCCCACCCTTGTTGTAATTGTGGGGTTGATGCAATTTTTTTGTCTTAAGACTGTATCTTTTGCTCCATAAGATTGTTAGAGATTGAGACAATCACATCCGTTTTGGAGCCCACGATGCCTTCCTGCACTTTCAGCCAGTTCATTCCAGATTATAAAAGCTCCCTGTGTAAAAACACATTTTCTCCTCCTATCACCATCGCTTCTTTAGCTAAACTCTATGCAGTGAGGCCCCTGACCCTGCACCCTTCCTTCCCCTCTCTCTCTGCATCCCCCTCTCATGCTCACTCTCCCCCCTTCTCATTCTCACCCTGACTTCTCCACCTGCACAGAGGGTTAAATATTTCTCATTCGGAGCCGCTATCGATGGGTTAAATATCTCCCTCTGTATCGGAGCTGCCCTGTCACCAGCCACCATCCTGCCTGGGGGAGGTTGTGTCTCAGTGGTTAGTGTTCCTGCCCCTGGAATTCTGGTCATTCTGGCTCGAGTTGTTGCCAATGCTTCAGCCTTGTCTTTCAGACTGAGGAGCTGGGCACTCCATCATTCAGGATCAGGATGGATGTGCAAACCCCTCTTCCAGTTAGTTTTTTACACTGGACACCACCGCTTACAGTGTCCGGGCTGCAGAGCTTTGACCTGACCCTTTGGGTGTGGGGGTCACACAGCTCTGTCCGTCACAAGCCGTTGATCGAGCATGTATTCCTTCGTTGTATCTTCAACAGGTCGGCACCACATTTCCCCAGCACTCCTGCTGCTGCTCCTGACATCCTCTCCTGCTCTCTTCACTGAACCATGGTTGTTCACTTGGCTTGACGGGAATGGTAGAGTGGGGGGATAGGCCGGGACAGAGGGTACAGATTGTGGTTGAACACAATTGTGCTGCTGGTGGCCCACAGAGCCTCATTGATGTTTTGAGCTGCTGGGCCTGATCTGAATCTATCCCATTGAACACAATGGAAGCGCCACACGACACGATGGAGGGTGAGTGCAGAGTGAAGACAGCTCCTTGTCTTCACAAGGACTGGGCGGTGGTCTCTCCTGTCAATGGAGACAGGGATATTCGCCAGGGGAGGTAAAGGTAGATGTTTCCCTCTTGTCATCTCCCTCTCCACCTGATACAGGCCAAGTCTATCGGATATGACATATACAGCTTGCCTGCCTCGGTCAGTAGTGGTCCTACTGAGACACTCTTGGTGATGGACAATGTTGTCTCCCAACCAGACTCCAAAGTGTGCACTCAATGCTTCTGTGAGTGGCTGTTTAACATGGAGGGGAACAGGTTGATCAGCTGAGGGAGGGTGGGTGGTTGGGATCAGTGGGACATATCCCTCCCTGTGCTCCCCCTGATGCCATGAGACACAATGGAGCCTGGAGTCAATGTTGAGCATTGCCAGAGAAAGTCCCTCCCCGCTCTCTGCCTCTCTGCTGGGCACCTCTGCTGGGTGTGTACTGCCAGTGGGACAGGACATGCCCCGGGGATGGTGATGGACGAGCCGGGGACATTGACCTTCAGTCTGTTACTGGGAGGATGACCACATCGGGGCTTCATGATGGTTCTTGTGCTCCTGCCTTTCTCTGACCCACCCTCCCTCCCTGTCAATATGGGGATGCACCCACCCCAATGAGAAATGAGGGGCAGTTAAGAGTTAACCACGTTGCTGTGGGTCTGGGGTCACATGTAGGTCAGACCAGGTAAAGACGGCAGTTTCCCTTCCCTAAGTGACATGAGTCAACCAGGTGGGTCTTCACCACAATCCACTAGTTTCACTCTCACCATCACCGCTATTTGTGTTTTATTTTAAATCCGGGGCTATAATTTCCCCAACCCCACACCCTACAGTGAGTCTGCAGTCAGGGGCCCGGACAATCCTCCAGTCGGCATTTCTGGGGGTTGTGTTCAGCATCGTGAACTCTATCCTGTGTAGGGCCAGTGTATATCACTCACTGTGCCCAGTGAGACCATGGTCCTTCTCTGGTGTGACTGAGCTCACCCAGAGATACAGCCTCCATCCCTCCTTCTAGTGCCACTATCATCTCTCCCACACCCTCCTATCCCCCCAAACACCCCCACCCCCAACACCCCACATCTCAATTGTCTTCCCACTCGGCACCTCCAACTCTGCAAGATTCACTCCCTTTTTACCTCATTCCCACAACCCTCTATCCATTCCCTCTTCCCAGGTCCCCTGTCCTCATTGATCCCTCACTACCGTCTATCTGCATTGCCTGGATGGGCCGAACGGCTTCCTGAGCCGTGATGACCCAATGAATCGACCTTAATTGGGTGTTTAATAGACTCCCAGTGATTGGTATTAGCTGGAGACTAAACTACTCTCCTGTATCCAGGATTGGGATAAAAGGTTGGAGATGTCTGGAAGGCAATGTGTGTATAAAGAGTTCCATGTCGGCCATCAGAGCTGAAGCGCAAATCAGTCACTTTGAGCAGTTTACCGGCCTGCTAAATATTTCCCTGGAACACGGAACTGACCGGACACCAGGTGCCATCCTGTCTGACAGCCTTGAACAAGGTGTGAGGATCTGACAGGAATGAATCAGCACAGGATAGGGTCCAGCAGCTCACTGCCCGTCTGTGTGGACAATACACAGGCTTTAATCTTCTAAATATCCTCAGCAGCCCCTCCAGGGCTCTCACATCCTCCCTCCTGTGTGGTGATCAGAGCTGGATGTATTTATCTATAGTATCTTCCCCAGATTTTGTCCCCAATACCTGTATTTTTGAGTGTCAGTTAATGACCATCTGCAACAAGGGAGAATCTAACCATCGCCCGTTGACATCAATGCCATTACCATCACTGAATCCCCCACTAACTTCATCCTGGTGGTTACGATTGACCAGAAACTGAACTGGACCAGCCATATAAATACTGTGGCTACAAGAGAAGGTCAGAGACTGGGAATCCTGCGGAGATTAACTCAACTCCTGACTCCCCAAATCCTGTCCACCATAGACAATGCACACGTCAGGATTGTGATGGAAGAATCCCCACTTGCCTGGATGAGTGCGGCTCCCACAACACTCAAGAAGCTCTACGCTATCCAGGACAAAGCAGCCCCGCTTGATCAGCACCCCATCCACAAACATTCACTCCCACCACCACCGACGCACATTAGCAGCAGTGTGTACCATCTACAAGATGCACTGAAGCGACTCACCAAGGCTCCTTCGATAGCGCTGCCCAAATCGACCTCCTCTGCCATCTAGAAGGACAAGGGCAGCAGACACATGGGAACACCATCACCTGGAAGTTCCCCTCTGAGCCACTCACCATTCTGACTTGGAAATATATTCGCCGTTCCTTCACTGTCGCTGGCTCAAAATCCTGGAACTCCCTCCCTAACAGCGCTATGGATGTACCTACACCACAGGGACTGCAGCAGCTCACCACCACCTTCTCAACGGGCAATTTGGGAGGGGCATTAAATGCTGGCCTAGTCAGCGATGCCCACATTCCATGAATGAATTTTAAGCAATGGAGCCCAATACCCTCCACGCTTCACTAACTGCTCTCTCATCCTGCCCTGCCAAATGTCAAAGATAAAATTTCGGAACACCCCATATCCCTCTGTCTCTGAACGCTCTTTAAAATTGTGTCATGTAGCCCATAATGCCTCTCCCTATTCCTTCTGTCTAAATGCGTCACCTCAAGGCCCTGTCTACAAAATTCCATCTGCCACTTTTCTGCCCATTCTGCCCTCCTATCTACGTCCTGTTTCCATCGATATCTATCGTCCTCACTGGTTGCCATGACTTCAAGTATTGTTTCATCGACAAGTTTTGGAATGTCCCCGTATTCCTGATGTCAGTAATTGGGGGAACAGCACTGTCTACATGCTCCAATCTGACAAACAGCCCTTTACTCCAAGAGCACTTGTGCTGGATCATCGGCTAAGGGAGGGCAGTAGACGAGAATGTTTGATCTGATGTCATGAGTCAATATTGAGGACTCCAATGCAAACTCCCTCCCGCCTGCATAGCACTGAGCCACTGCCGGTGGGACAGGGACATACCCAGGGATGGTGATGGACACGTCTGGGACAATGGCTCTGAGGCATGACTCTGTGAAAATGATTATGCTGGAACTACAGGACCTGAATGTTGCCCTGACATTGTCTGACCTCCCCCTTCCCTCCCTGTCAATGTGGAGACTCACCGATCCGAGTGAGAAATGAGACACGGACAAGAGGCGGTGACCAACGCAGCCAGTTTTATTCACATGATCCCGGAACCAGTGGGTCAGGGGGCATGGGCCCTACACAGTCTGTGGAGCCTCTAGACGGTGCTGGAGTCAAGGGCCTTGCTGACCCAAACGTGATTCCTCCTTTTATGATTCGCTTCACCACGCAGCATTCATACAACCAATAGCACTTGTGGCGTGTCAAACCCTCGTTTCTGCAGCACTGTCCTCATTGACAGGGGCCCCCTTTAATTCTGTCACATGCAGAGAAAAAACCTGAAATGCAGAAAGGAATCCACTGTTGATGCCATCAGTAAGGACCCTCGACTCTCACTCAAACATTTATTATGTATCACCATAAATGTTGAAGTCCCCCTTTCACTGCCTCATCCCGATATTGTACTATCGTCAGTTTGGTTTGTAAGGCCTAGACAAAGGACATGGAGAACAGGACTACTCATAGCGTTCGATGGGTGGACTAACTAAGCGATATGGAGAGCAGAGCTGTGCACAGTGCTCCATGTGTGGCCTAACCATGGATTATGGAGTCTGGTATTTTGCACAGTGCTCCAAATGTGGCCAGGCCAAGGGATATGGAGAGCAGAACTGCGCACAGTGCACCAAACGTGGTCTAAACAATGGATATGAAGACCAGATGTGTGCACAGTGCTCCAGCTGTAATCCATTCGAGGAATAAGGAAACCAGAAATGCGCACAGTGCTCCAGGTTTGGTCTAACCAATGGATATGGCGGCCAGAACTGTCCACAGTGCTCCAAGAAAGCTCTAGCCGAGGAATAGGGAGACCAGGTCTGTGCACAGTGCTCCAGATGTGGTCCAAATGAGGGATATTGAGACCAGAACTGTCCACAGTGAACCAAGTGGGTCAGGCCAAGGGTTATGGAGGCCGGAACTGTCCACAGAGCTTCAAGTTTGGTCTAACTGAGGATTATGGAGACCAGAACTGTGCACAGTGCCCCGAGTGTGGTCTATCCTTTGTAGGGCCAGTGTATCACTCTCTTCTCCCAATGAGACCATGATCCTTCTCTGGTGTGACTGAGCTCACCCACAGGTACAGCCTCTACCCTCTCCTCTTCTAGAGAACCTAGCTCCTCTCCCAACCGCCCCCTCACATCTTAATTGCTGCCCCATTCGAAAACTCCAACCCTGGAAATTCTGCTCTCGATTACCTCATTCCCACAATCCCCTATCCATTCCCTCTTCCCAGGGGTCCTGTCTTCATTTATCCCTCACTGCCGTCTATCTGCATGAACTGGATGGGCCGAATGGCTTCCTGAGCCGTTATGACTCTATGAAACTCCCTTTAATGGGTCTTCAATTGTCTCCCAGTGATGGGCATTAGCTGGAGACGAAACTATTCTCCTGTGTCCAGGAGTGGGATGAAAGGTCGAAGATGTTGGGAATGCAATGTGTGTATAAAGAGTTCCATGTCGGCCATCAGAGCTGAAACGCAAATCAGTCACTATGAGCATTTTACCAGGCGGTTAAATATTTCCCTGGAGCACGGAACTGACCGGACACCAGGTGCCATCCTGTCTGACAGCCTTGAACAAGGTGTGAGGATCTGACAGGAATGAATCAGCACAGGAGAAGGTCCAGCAGCTCACTGCCCGTCTGTGTGGACAATACACAGGCTTTAATCTTCTAAATATCCTCAGCAGCCCCTCCAGGGCTCTCACATCCTCCCTCATGTGTGGTGATCAAAGCTGGTTGTAATAATCTAGCTGCAGCCTAACCAGGGCTTTATAATTGTTTAGAATAAGTTCCCCTGATTTTGCACTCAGTACCTGTACATTTGAGTGTCAGGCAATGACATGGGAACACCACCACCTGGAAGTTCCCCTCTTAGCCACTCTCCAGTCTGACTGGGAAATATAACGACCGTTCCTTCACTGTCGCTGGGTCAAAAAACTGGAACACCCTCCCTAACAGCGCTGTGGGTGTACCTACACCACAGGGACTGCAGCGGCTCACCACCACCTTCTCAAGGGGCAATTTGGGAGGGGCATTAAATTCTGGCCTAGACAGTGATGCCCACATTCCATGAATGAATTTTAAACAATGAAGCCCAATTCCCTCCACGCTTCACTAACTGCTCTCTCATCCTGCCCTGCCAAATGTCAAAGATAACATTTCAGAACACCCCATAACCCTCTGTCTCTGAACGCTCCTTAAAATTGTGTCATGTAGCCCGTAATGCCTCTCCCTATTCCGTCTGTCAAAATGCATCACCTCATACCCCTCTCTACAAAATTCCATCTGCCACTTTTCTGCCCATTCTGCCCTCCTATCTACGTCCTGTTTCCATCGATATCTATCGTCCTCACTGGTTGCCATGACTTCAAGTATTGTTTCATCGACAAGTTTTGGAATGTCACCGTATTCCTGATGTCAGTAATTGGGGGAATAGCACTGTCTACATGCTCCAATCTGACAAACATCCCTTTACTCCAAGAGCACTTGTGCTGGATCATCGGCTGAGGGAGGGCAGTAGACGAGAATCAGAAGGAGCCATTTTCTTGCCCATGTTTGACCTGATGTCATGAGACAATACACAGGTTTTAATCTTCTAAATATCCTCAGCAGCCCCTCCAGGGCTCTCACATCCTCCCTCATGTGTGGTGATCAGAGCTGGATGTATTAATCTAGCTGCCGCCTAACCAGGGCTTTATAATTGATCAGAATAAGTTCCCCTGATGTTGCACTCAGTACCTGTACTTATGAGTGTCAGGTAATGACCATCTCCAACAAGAGAGAATCTACCCATCGCCCCTTGACATTCAATGGCATTACCATCACTGAATCCCCCACTATCAACGTCCTGGGGGTTACCATTGACCAGAAACTGAACTAGACCAGCCATATAAATACTGTGGTTACAAGAGCAGTTCAGAGGCTGGGGATGCTGTGGCGAGTAACTCATCTCCTGACACCCCAAAAGACTGTCCACCGTCGACAAGGCACAAGTCAGGGTTTTGTTTGAATACTCTCCACTTGCCTTGATGAGTGCAGCTCCCACAACACTCAAGAAGCTCGACACCTTCTGGGACAAAGCAGCCCCGCTTGATCAGCACCCCATCCACAAACATTCACTCCCTTCACCACCGACGCACAGTAACAGCAGTGTGTACCATCTACAAGATGCACTGCAGGAACTCACCAATGCTCCTTCGACAACATCTTGCAAACCCACCTCCTCTAACATATAGAAGGACAAGGGCAGCAGACACATGGGAACACCACCACCTGGAAGTTCCCCTCTGAACCACTCACCATTCTGACTTGGAAATATACCGGCAGCTCCTTCACTGTCGCTGGGTCAAAATCCTGGAACTCCCTCCCTAACAGCGCTGTGGGTGTACCTACACCACAGGGACTGCAGCGGTTCACCACCACCTTCTCAAGGGACAATTTGTGAGGGGCATTAAATGCTGGCCTAGACAGTGATGCCCACATTCCGTGAATGAATTTTAAACAATGAAGCCCAATACCCTCCACGCTTCACTAACTGCTCTCTCATCCTGCCCTGCCAAATGTCAAAGATTAAATTTCGGAACACACCATATCCCTCTGTCTCTGAACACTCTTTAAAATTGTGTCATGTAGCCCATAATGCCTCTCCCTTTTCCTTCTGTCAAAATGCATCACCTCATACCCCTCTCTACAAAATTCCATCTGCCACTTTTCTGCCCATTCTGCCCTCCTATCTACGTCCTGTTTCCATCGATATCTATCGTCCTCACTGGTTGCCATGACTTCAAGTATTGTTTCATCGACAAGTTTTGGAATGTCACCGTATTCCTGATGTCAGTAATTGGGGGAACAGCACTGTCTACATGTCTACATCAGTCACTATGAGCAGTTTACCGGCCTGTTAAATATTTCCCTGGAACACGGAACTGACCGGACACCAGGTGCCATCCTGTCTGACAGCCTTGAACAAGGTGTGAGGATCTGACAGGAATGAATCAGCACAGGATAGGGTCCAGCAGCTCACTGCCCATCTGAAGGACAATACACAGTCTTTAATCTTCTAAATAGCCTCAGCAGCCCCTCCAGGGCTCTCACATCCTCCCTCATTTGTGGTGTTCAGAGCTGGATGTATTAATCTAGCTGTGGCCTAACCAGTTTTTTATAAATGTTCAGACTATCTTCCCCTCATTTTGTCCGCACGACCTGTATTTTTGAGTGTCAGGTAATGACCATCTGCAACAAGGGAGAATCTAACCAATGCCCCTTGACATTCAATGCCATTACCATCGCTGAAGCCCCCACTAACTTCATCCGGGGGGTTACCATTGACCAGAAACTGTACTAGGACAGAGTGTTTGGAAAGGGCTAGCAATCTAACTTCAAGCACATCAGATAAAGGGACCATAATGAGAAAGGGGACAGGAAATACAGGACTGAAGATCTTGTATCTGAATGCACGCAGTATACGAAATAAGGTAAATGAGCTTGTGGTGCAGATTGAAATTGGCAGGTATGATGTGGTGGGCATCACGGAGACATTGTTACAAGGGGATCAGGACTGGGCGCTAAATATCCAAGGATATACATCCTATCAAAAGATAGGCAGGTTGGCAGAGGGGGTGGAGTTGCTTTTTTAGTAAGAAATGAAATTAAATCGATAGGAAGAAATGATGTAGGGTCAGATGATGTAGAATCTGTGTGGGTAGAGTTGAGGAACCGCATAGGTAATAAGAACATAATGGGGTTTATGTGCAAGCCTCCGAACTGTAGTCAGGCTGTGGGGCACAAGATACACCAGGAGATAGAAAAGGTGTCTAAGAAAGGCAAGGTTACAGTGATCATGGGGGATTTCAATATGCAGGTAGACTGGGAAAATCAGGTTGGAACTGGATCCCAAGAAAAGGAATTTGTGGAATGTCTACGAGATGGCTTTTTGGAGCAGCTTGTTGTGGAGCCCACTAGGGAACAGGCAATTTTAGATTTAGTGATGTGTAATGAGGCAGATTTGATAAGGGAGTTTAAGGTGAAGGAACCCTTAGGAGGAAGTGACCATAATATGGTAGAATTTACCCTGTAATTTGAGAGGAAAAAGCTGGAATCAGATGTAACGGTATTACAGTTGAATAAAGGTAACTACAGAGGCATGAGGGAGGAGCTGGCCAGAATTGACTGGGAGATGAGCCTAGCAAGAAAGACAGTGGAACAGCAATGGCAGGAGTTCCTGGGAGTAATTTTGGAGACACAGCAAAAAATTCATCCCTAGGAAGAAGAAGCATACTAAAGGGAGGATGAGTCAACCATGGCTGACAATGGAAGTCAGGGACAACATAAAAGCTAAAGAGAAAGCATACAATGCGGCGAAGAGCAGTGGTAAACCAGGGGATTGGGAAGCAGACAAAGACCAACAGAGGACAACTAAAAAAGAAATAAGAAGGGAGAAGATTAAATATGAGGGTAAACGAGCCAGTAATATAAAAGAAGATTGCAAGAGTTTTTTTTATATATAAAGGGTAAGAGAGAGGCAAAAGTGGACATTGGGCCGCTGGAAAATGATGCTGGAGAAGTAGTAGTGGGGAACAAAGAAATGGTGGAGGAACTGAATAGGTACTTTGCGTCAGTCTTCACAGTGGAAGACACGAGTGACATCCCCAAAGTTCAAGAGAGTCGGGGGGCAGAGGTGGGTATGGTGGCCATTACCAAGGAGAAGGTGCTAGGAAAACTGAAAGGTCTGAAGGTGGATAAATCACCTGGATCAGATGGATTACACCCCAGAGTTCTGAAGGAGATAGCTGAAGAGATAGTGGAGGCTTTAGTGGTGATCTTTCAGGAATCACTGGAGTCAGGGAGGGTCCCAGAGGACTGGAAAATAGCTAATGTAACCCCCCTGTTTAAGAAGGGAGTGAAGCAAAAGACGGGAAATTACAGGCCGATTAGCCTGACCTCGGTCGTTGGAAAGATTTTAGAGTCCATTATTAAGGAAGAGATTTCAGAATACTTGGAAGTGCATGGTAAAATCGGGCAAAGTCAGAATGGTTTCATCAAGGAGAGGTCATGCCTGACAAATCTGTTAGAATTCTTTGAGGAGGTAATGAGTAGGTTAGACAAAGGAGAGCCAATGGATGTTATCTACTTGGACTTCCAGAAGGCCTTTGACAAGGTGCCGCACAGGAGGCTGCTCAGTAAGATAAGAGCCCATGGTGTTAGAGGCAAGGTACTAGCATGGATAGAAGATTGGCTGTCTGGCAGGAGGCAGAGAGTGGGGATAAGGGGGTCTTTCTCAGGATGGCGGCCGGTGACTAGTGGAGTTCTGCAGGGGTCAGTGTTGGCACCACAACTTTTCACTTTATACATTAATGATCTAGATGAAGGAACTGAGGGCATTCTGGCTAAGTTTGCAGATGATACAAAGATAGGTGGTGGGACAGGTAGTATTGAGGAGGCGGGGAGGCTGCAGAAGGATTTGGACAGGTTAGGAGAATGGGCAAAGAAGTGGCAGATGGAATACAACGTGGGGAAGTGTGAGGTCATGCACTTTGGTAGGAAGAATAGAGGCATAGACTATTTTCTAAATGGGGAGAGAATTCAGAAATCTGGAGTGCAAAGGGACTTGGGAGTCCTAGTCCAGGATTCTCTTAAGGTTAACTTGCAGGTTGAGTCGGTAGTTAGGAAGGCAAATGCAATGTTGGCATTTATTTCGAGAGGACTAGAATCTAAAAACAGGGATGTGCTGCTGAGGCTTTATAAGGCTCTGGTCAGACCACATGTAGAATATTGTGAGCAATTTTGGGCCCCGTATCTCAGGAAGGATGTGCTGGCCCTGGAGAGGGTCCAGAGGAGGTTCACGAGAATGATGCCAGGAATGAAAGGCTTAAGATATGAGGAACGTTTGAGGACTCTGGGTCTATACTCGATGGAGTTTAGAAGGATGAGGGGGGGGATCTGATTGAAACTTACAGAATACTGAAAGGCCTGGATAGAGTGGATGTGGGGAAGATGTTTCCATTACTAGGAGAGACTAGGACCTGAGGGCACAGCCTCAGAGTAAAGGGAAGAGCTTTTAGAACAGAGATGAGGAGAAATTTCTTTAGCCAGAGAGTGGTGAATCAATGGAATTCAATGCCACAGAAGGCTGTGGAGGCCAGGTCATTGACTGTATTGAAGACTGAGATAGATCTTGATTGGTAAGGAATCAAAGGTTACGGGGAGAAGGCGTTAGAATGGGGTTGAGAAACTTATCAGCCATAATTGAATGGCGGAGCAGACTGGATGGGCCGAATGGCCTAATTTCTGCTCCTATGTCTCATGGTCTTATGGTTGTGGGTATGAGGTAGTAGAGATCAGATTTTCCAGGGTTGGAGGAACCGAGTGGGGAGAGAAATAAGATGTGAGGGGGTGGGTGGGAGAGGAGATAGGGGTTTTGGAATGAGGGATGGAGACTTTATCTCTGGGTGAGCTCACTCACACAAGAGAAGGATCAGGGTCTCATTGGGAGCAGTGAGTGATACACTGACCCTACAAAGGATAGGCCACACGTGGAGCACTGTGCACAGTTCTTGTCTCTATATCGCTCGGTTAGACCACACTTAGAGCACTGTGCACCGTTCGGGCCTCTATATCCCTTGGCCTGACACACCTGGAGCTCTGTGGACAGACCTGCTCTCCATATCCCTCGTTTGGACCACATCTGCAGCACTGGGCACAGTTTTGTCCTCCACATCCCTCGGTTGTCCACACTCAGAGCACTGCGCAGTTTTGACCTTCATATCCCTCGGTTGACCACGCTTGGGCACTGTTCACAATTCTGGTCTCCAAAGCCTTGGTTGGACTACATCTGGGCTCTGTGCAAAGTCTGGTCTTCATATCCCACAGTTAGACCACACTTGCTGCACTGTGGACAGTTTTGGTCTCCATATCCCTTGGCCTGGTCACACTTGGAGCACTGTGCACAGTTCTGCTTTCCAATTCCCTCAGTTATTCCACACTCGGAGCACTGTGCACAGTTTTGGCCTCCACATCACTCGATTGGAGACACTTTGAGCACTGTGCATTGTTCTGGCCTCCATATCCCTCTGTTCAGCCACACCTGGAGCAATAGACACAGTTATGATCTCCATATCCCTTGGCCAGGCCACGCTTAGAGCACTGTGAACAGTTCTGGTCTCCGGATCCCTCAGTGACAACACATTCGGAGCACTGTGCACAGTTTTGACCTCCATATCCCTCAGTTGACAACACTTGGAGCACTGTGCACATTTCTGCTCTCCATGTCCCTTGGCCTGTCCACATGAGGAGCATTGTACACAGTTCTGGTCTCCATATCCCTTGGCCTGGCCACACTCGGAGCGCTGTGCACAGTTTTGGCCTCCATATCCATCTGTTGACGACACTTGGAGCACAAGACACAGTTACGGTCTCCATATCCCTTGGCCTGGCTGCACTTGCAGCACTGTGCACAGTTCTGCTCTCCAGATCCCTCAGTTAGACCAGACTTGTCGCACCGTGCACAGTTCTGGTCTCCAAATCCCTCCGTTAGACGAAACTCGGCGCACTGTGCACATTTTTGGACTCCATTTCCCTCGGTTGAGGGCACTTGGAGCATTGTGCACAAATCTGCTCTCCATGTCACTTGGCATGGCCACACTTGGAGCACTGTGCAGAGTTCTGGTCTACATATCCCTCGGTTAGACCACATTCGGAGCATTTTGCAAGGTCCTGGCCTCCATGTCCATCTTCTGAAAACACTTGGAGCCCTGTGCAGAGTTCTGGTCTTCATATCCCTCTGTTGGACCATACTTGAAGCACTGTGCTCAGTTCTGCTCTCCATTACGCTTGGTTAGGCCACCCATCGAACGCTGAGAGTAGTTCTGTTCTCCATGTCCTTTGTCTAGGCCTCACAAACCAAACAGGCAATAGTGCAATATCGGGATGTGGCAGTGAATGAGGTCCTTTAACATTTAGGGTGACACGTAATAAATGTTTGAGCGAGAGTCGAGGGTCCTTCTCGGTGGCATCAACAGTGGATTCCTTTCTGCATTTCAGGTGTTGTCTCTGCATGTGACAGAATTAAAGGGGGCACCTGTCAATGGGGACAGTGCTGCAGAAACGAGGGTTTGACACGTCACAAGTGCTATTGGTTGTATGAATGCTGCGTGGTGAAAGAATCATAAAAGGAGGAATCACGTTTGGGTCAGCAAGGCCCGTGACTCCAGCACCGTCTAGAGGCTCCACGGACTGTGTAGGGCCCGTGCCCCCTGACCCACTGGTTCCTGGATCATGTGAATAAAACTGGCAGGTGCCTTGTCGATGGTGGACAGGCATTGGGGAGTCAGCAGGTGAGTTACTCTCCGCAGGATCCCCAGCCTCTGACCTGCTCTTGTAGCCACAGTATTTATATGGCTGGTCCAGTTCTGTTTCTGGTCAATGGTAACCCCCAGGATGAAGTTAGTGGGGGATTCAGTGATGGAAATGGCATTGAATGTCAAGAGGCGATGGATAGATTCTCCCTTGTTGCAGATGGTCATTACCTGAGACTCAAAAATACAGTTATTGGGGACAAAATCAGGGGAAGATACTCTGAACAATTATAAAGCCCTGGTTAGGCCGCAGCTAGATTAATACATCCAGCTCTGATCACCACACATGAGGGGGGATGTGAGAGCCCTGGAGGGGCTGCTGAGGATATTTAGAAGATTAAAGCCTGTGTATTGTCCACACAGACGGGCAGTGAGCTGCTGGACCCTATCCTGTGCTGATTCATTCCTGTCAGATCCTCACACCTTGTTCAAGGCTGTCAGACAGGATGGCACCTGGTGTCCGGTCAGTTCCGTGTTCCAGGGAAATATTTAACAGGCCGGTAAACTGCTCAAAGTGAATGATTTGCGCTTCAGCTCTGATGGCCGACATGGAACTCTTTATCCACACATTGCATTCCCGACATCTCCAAACTTTTATCCCAATCCTGGATATCGGAGAGGAGTTTAGTCTCCAGCTAATAGCAATCACTGGGAGACAATTAAACACCCAATTAAGGTCGATTCAGTGGGTCATCACGGCTCAGGAAGCCATTCGGCCCATCCAGGCAATGCAGATAGACGGCAGTGAGGGATCAATGAGGACAGGGGCCCTGGGAAGAGGGAATGGATAGAGGGTTGTGGGAATGAGGTAAAAGGGAGGGAATCTTGCAGGGCTGGAGGTGCCGAGTGGGGAGACAATTGAGATGTGGGGTGTTGAGGGTGGGGGTGTTTGGGTGGATAGGAGGGTGTGGGAGAGATGATAGTGTCTCTAGAAGGAGGGGTGGAGGCTGTATCTCTGGGTGAGCTCAGTCACACCAGAGAAGGACCATGGTCTCACTGGGCACACTGAGTGATATACACTGACCCTACACAGGATAGAGTTCACGATGCTGAACACAGCCCCCGGAAATGCCGACTGGAGGATTGTCCGGGCCCCTGACTGCAGACTCACTGTAGGGTGTGGGGTTGGGGAAATTATAGCCCCGGATTTAAAATAAAACACAAATAGCGGTGATGGTGAGAGTGAAACTAGTGGATTGTGGTGAAGACCCACCTGGTTGACTCATGTCCCTTAGGGAAGGGAATCTGCCGTCTCAGGAATCCATTCAGCCCATCTAGTCCATGCTGATAGACGGCAGTGAGGGATCAATGAGGTGAGCACACTTGGGAAGAGGGAATAGATAGAGGGTTGTGGGAATGAGGTAGTAGAGAGCAGATTTTCCAGGGTTGGAGGAACCGAGTGGGGAGAGAAATAAGATGTGAGGGGGCGGGTGGGAGAGGAGATAGGGGTTTTGGAATGAGGGATGGAGACTTTATCTCTTGGTGAGCTCAGTCACACAAGAGAAGGATCAGGGTCTCATTGGGAGCAGTGAGTGATACACTGACCCTACAAAGGTAGGCCACACGTGGAGCACTGTGCACAGTTCTTGTCTCTGTTTAGCTCGGTTAGACCACACTAAGTGCACTGTGCACCGTTCGGGCTTCTATATCCCTTGGCCTGACACACCTGGAGCACTGTGGACAGTTCTGCTCTCCATATCCCTCGTTTGGACCACATCTGCAGCACTGGGCACAGTTTTATCCTCCATATCCCTCGGTGGACCACACTCAGAGCACTGCGCAGTTTTAACCTTCATATCCCTTGGTTGACCACGCTTGGGCACTGTTCACAATTCTGGTCTCCAAACACTTGGTTGGATTACATCTGGGCACTGTGCACAGTTCTGGTCTTCATATCCCACAGTTAGACCACACTTAGACCATACAGCACTGTCTACATGCTCCAATCTGACAAACAGCCATTTACTCCAAGAGCATTTGTGCTGGATCATCGGCTGAGGGAGGGCAGTAGACGAGAATCAGAAGGAGCCATTCTCTTGCCCATGTTTGACCTGATGTCATGAGTCAATATTGAGGACTCCAATGGAAACTCCCTCCCGCCTGCATAGCACTGAGTCACTGCCGGTGGGACAGGGACATACCCAGGGATGGTGATGGACACATCTGGGACAATGGCTCTGAGGCATGACTCTGTGAAAATGATTATGCTGGAGCTACAGGACCTGAATGTGGCCCTGCCATTGTCTGACCTCCCCCTTCCCTCCCTGTCAATGTGGAGACACACCGATCCGAGTGAGAAATGAGACACGGACAAGAGGCGATGACCAACGCAGCCAGTTTTATTCACATGATCCAGGAACCAGTGGGTCAGGGGGCACGAGCCCTACACAGTCCGTGGAGCCTCTAGACGGTGCTGGAGTCACGGGCCTTGCTGACCCAAACGTGATTCCTCCTTTTATGATTCGCTTCACCACGCAGCATTCATACAACCAATAGCACTTGTGGTGTGTCAAACCCTCGTTTCTGCAGCACTGTCCCCATTGACAGGTGCCCCCTTTAATTCTGTCACATGCAGAGACAACACCTGAAATGCAGAAAAGAATCCGCTGTTGATGCCACCAGTAAGGACCCTCGACTCTCACTCAAACATTTATTATGTATCACCCTAAATGGTGAAGTCCCCATTTCTTTGCCACATCCCGATATTGCACTATCGTCAGTTTGGCCTGTGTGGTCTAGGCAAAGGACATGGAAAACAGAACAATGCACAGAGCTCTATGGGACGCCTTAACAAAGGGATATGGAGAGCAGAATAGTACCCAGCGGACCATCTGTCATCTAACCGAGGGATATGGAGTCCAGAACTACACTCAGTGCTCCGGATGTGTCCTAACCAAGGGATATGGAGAATAGAACTGTGCGCAGTGCTGCAGATGTGGTCCATCCAAGGAATATGGAGACCAGAACAGTGCACAGTGGTCCAGATATGGTCCAACTGAAGGATATGGAGACCAGACTGTGTGCAGTGCTTCTGATTTCGACTAACTGAGGGATATGGTGAGCAGAACAGTGCACAGTGCTCCAAGTGTGATCTAACGGAGGGATATGGTGACCAGAACTGTGCACAGTGCTCCAGGTGTGGTCTATCTGAGGGATATAGAGACCAGAACTGTGCACAGTGCTCCAAGATTGTCCGAACAGAGATTTATGGAGACAATAAATGTGTCCAGTGCTCCAAGATTGCCCGAACAGAGGAATATGGAGCCCAGAACTTGGCTCAAAGCTCCAAGATTGCCCGAACAGAGGGATATGGAGGTCTGAACTGTGCACAGAGCTCCAGGATTTTCCAAACAGAGTGATATGGAGTCCAGAACTACACACAGTGCTCCAGATGTGTCCTAACCAAGGGATATAGAGACCAGAACTGTGCACAGTGCTCCAAGTGTGGTCTAACTGAGGGATATGGAGACCAGAACTGTGCACAGTGCTCCAGGTGTGGTCTATCTGAGGGATATAGAGACCAGAACTGTGCACAGTGCTCCAAGATTGTCCGAACAGAGATTTATGGAGACAATAAATATGTCCAATGCTCCAAGATTGCCCGAACAGAGGGATATGGAGCCCAGAACTTGGCTCAAAGCTCCAAGATTGCCCGAACAGAGGGATATGGAGGTCTGAACTGTGCACAGAGCTCCAGGATTTTCCAAACAGAGTGATATGGAGTCCAGAACTACACACAGTGCTCCAGATGTGTCCTAACCAAGGGATATAGAGACCAGAACTGTGCACAGTGCTCCAAGATTGTCCGAACAGAGGGATCTGGAGCCCATAACTGAGCACAGAACTCCAATATTGTCCGAACAGAGGGATATGGAGCCCAGAACTGTGCTCAGATCTCCAAGATTGCCCGAACAGAGGGATATGGAGGTCTGAACTGTCCACACAGCTCCAAGGTTGTCCGAAAAGAGGGATATGGAGGCCAGAACTGTGCACAGAGCTCCAAGATTCTCTGAACAGAGGGATATGGAGCCCATAACTGTGCACAGAGCTCCAAGATTGTCTGAACAGAGAGGTATGGAGGCCAGAACTGTGCACAGTGCTCCAAGTGTCGTCAACGGACGGATATGGGGGCCAAAACTGTTCACAGTGCTCTGAGTGTGGTCTAACTGAGGGGTTTGGAACCAGAACTGTGCACAGTGCTCCACATTTAGCCAGCTGCAGTCATATAGAGAGCAGAACTGTGCACAATGTTCCAAATGTGGACAAACCAAGGATTATGGGGACCAGAACTTTTCACTGTGCTCCAAATGAATTCTAACAGCGGGATATGGAGAACAAATCTGTGCACAGTGCTCCGAGTGTGGTCTATCCTTTATAGGGCCAGTGTATCACTCTCTTCTCCCAATGAGACCATGATCTTTCTCTGGTGTGACTGAGCTCAACCACAGGTACAGCCTCCACTCTCCCCTTCTAGAGAACCTAGCTCCTCTCCCACCCGCCCTCTCACATCTTAATTGCCGCCCCACTCGGTACCTCCAACACTGGAAATTCTGTTCTCTATTACCTCATTCCCACAACCCCCTATTCATTCCCTATGCCCAGGGGTCCTGTCTTCGTTTATCCCTCACTGCCGTCTATCTGAATGGACTGGATGGGCCGAATGGCTTCCTCAGCCGTGATGACTCTATGAAACTCCCTTTAATGGGACTTCAATTGCCTCCCAGTGATGGGAATTAGCTGGAGACTAGACTACTCTCCTGTGTCCAGGAGTGGGATGAAAGGTTGGAGATGTCTGGAATGCAATGTGTGTATAAAGAGTTCCATGTCGGCAATCAGAGCTGAAGCAAAAATCAGTCACTTTGAGCAGTTTATCGGCCTGTTAAATATTTCCCTGGAACACGGAACTGACCGGACACCAGGTGCCATCCTGTCTGAAAGCCTTGAACATGGTGTGAGGATCTGACAGGAATGAATCAGCACAGGATAGGGTCCAGCAGCTCACTGCCCGTCTGTGTGGACAATACACAGGCTTTAATCTTCTAAATATCCTCAGCAGCCGCTCCAGGGCTCTCACATCCCACCTCATGTGTGGTGATCAGAGCTGGATGTATTAATCTAGCTGCGGCCTAACCAGGGCTTTATAATTGTTCAAAGTAACTTCCCCTGATTTTGTCCCCAATACCTGTATTTTTGAGTGTCAGGTAATGACCATCTGCAACAAGGGAGAATCTAACCATCGCCCCTTGACGTTCAATGGCATTACTATCACTGAATCCCCCACTAACTTCATCCTGGGGGTTACCATTGACCAGAAACTGAACTGGACCAGCCATATAAATACTGTGGTTACAAGAGCAGGTCAGAGGCTGGGGATGCTGTGGCGAGTAACTCACCTGCTGACTCCCCAAAACCTGTCCACCATCGACAAGGCACCAGTCAGGATTTTGTTGGAATACTCTCCACTTGCCTGGATGAGTGCGGCTCCCACAACACTCAAGAAGCTCGACACCATCCAGGACAAAGCAGCCCCGCTTCATCAGCACCCCATCCACAAACATTCACTCCCTCCACCACCGACGCACAGAGGCTGCAGTGTGTACCATCTACAAGATGCTCTACAGGAACTCTCCAAGGCTCCTTTGACAACATCTTGCAAAACCACGACCTCTGTCATCTAGAAGGACAAGGGCAGCAGACGCATGGGAACACCATCACCTGGAAGTTCCCCTCTGAGCCACTCACCATCCTGACTTGGAAATATATCGGCCGTTCCTTCACTGTCGCTGGGTCAAAATCCTGGAATTCCATCCCTAACAGCGCTGTGGGTGTACCTACACCACAGGGATGGCAGCGGCTCACCACCTCCTTTTCAAGGGGCAATTTGGGAGGGGCATTAAATGCTGGCCTAGACAGCGATGGCCACATTCCATGAATGAATTTTAAATAATGGAGCCCAATACCCTCCACACTTCACTAACTGCTCTCTCATCCTGCCTTGCCAAATGTCAAAGATAAAATTTCAGAACACCCCATATCCCTCTGTCTCTGAACGCTCTTTAAAATTGTGTCATGTAGCCCATAATGCCTCTCCCTATTCCTTCTGTCAAAATGCATCACCTCATACCCCTCTCTACAAAATTCCATCTGTCACTTTTCTGCCCATTCTGCCCTCCTATCTACGTCCTGTTTCCATCGATAACTATCATCCTCACTGGTTGCTATGACTTCAAGTATTGTTTCATCGACAAGTTTTGGAATGTCCCCGTATTCCTGATGTCAGTAATTGGGGGAACAGCACTGTCTACATGCTCCAATCTGACAAACAGCCCTTTACTCCAAGAGCACTTGTGCTGGATCATCGGCTGAGGGAGGGCAATAGACGAGAATCAGAAGGAGCCATTTTCTTGCCCATGTTTGACCTGATGTCATGAGTCAATATTGAGGACTCCAATGGAAACTCCCTCCCGCCTGCAGAGCACTGAGTCACTGCCGGTGGGACAGGGACATACCCAGGGATGGTGATGGACACGTCTGGGACAATGGCTCTCAGGCATGACTCTGTGAAAATGATTATGCTGGAGCTGCAGGACCTGAATGTGGCCCTGCCATTGTCTGACCTCCCCCTTCCCTCCCTGTCAATGTGGAGACACACCGATCCGAGTGAGAAATGAGACACGGACAAGAGGCGGTGACCAACTCAGCCAGTTTTATTCACATGATCCAGGAACCAATGGGTCAGGGGGCACGGGCCCTACACAGTCCGTGGAGCCTCTAGACGGTGCTGGAGTCACGGGCCTTGCTGACCCAAACGTGATTCCTCCTTTTATGATTCGCTTCACCACGCAGCATTCATACAACCAATAGCACTTGTGGCGTGTCAAACCCTCGTTTCTGCAGCACTGTCCCCATTGACAGGTGCCCCCTTTAATTCTGTCACATGCAGAGAAAAATCCTGAAATACAGAAAGGAATCTGCTGTTGATGCCACCAGTAAGGACCCTCGACTCTCACTCAAACATTTATTATGTATCACCCTAAATGTTGAAATCCCCCTTTCAATGACACATACCGATATTGCACTATTGCCTGATTGGTCTGTGAGGCCTGGACAATTGACATGGAGAACAGGACTACTCACAGCGCTCGATGGGTGGCTTATCCAAGCGATATAGAGCGCAGAACTGTGCACAGGGCTCCGAGTGTGGTCTATCTGAGCGATATGGAGACCAGAACTGTGCACAGTGCTCCAAGTGTTCTCTAACTGAGGGATATGGAGGCCACAACTAAGCACAGTGCTCCGAGTGTGGTCCAGCTGAGGGATTTGGAACCATAACTGTGCAATTTGCTTCAAGTGTGGCCAGGCTAAGGGAAATTGAGACCAAAACTGTGCACAGAACTCCATGTGTGGCCAGGCCAATGGACATGGAGAGCAGAACTGTGCACAGTGCTCCAAATGTGGTCTAACCGCGGGATATACAGACCAGAAATGTTGCACAGTGTTCCAAGTGTTTCAGGCCGAGGGATATGGCAACCAGAACTGTGCACATTGCTCTACGTGTGGTCCAACAGAGAGATATAGTGACCAGAACTGTGCACATTGCTCTACGTGTGGTCCAACAGAGAGATATAGAGACCAGAACTGTGTGTAGTGCTCCAAGTGTCGTCAACCGAGGGATATGGGAGCCAAATATGTGCACGGTGCTCCGAGTATGGTCAACCGAGGGACATGGGGGACATAACTGTGCACAGTGCCCCGGGTGTGGTCAACCGAGGGACATGGGGGACAAAACTGTGCACAGTGCTCCGAGTGTGGTCCAACTGAGGGATTTACAACCAGAACTGTGTACAGAGCTCCACGTGTGGCCAGGCAAATGGATATGGAGAGCAGAACTGTGCACAATGTTCCAAGTGTGGTCTTCCCGCGGGATATGGAGACCAGAACTGTGCACAGTTCTCCGAGAGTGATCTATCCTTTATAGGGCCAGTGTATCACTCTCTTCTCCCAATGAGACCATGATCCTTCTCTGGTGTGACTGAGCTCACCCACAGCTACAGTGTCTACCCTCCCCTTCAAGAGAACTTAATTCCTCTACCACCTGCCCCCTCACATCGTTATTGCCGCCCCACTCGGTACCTCCAACCTTGGAAATTCTGCTCTCGATTACCTCATTCCCACAAGCCCATATCCATTCCCTCTTCCCAGGGGTCCTGTCTTCATTTATCCCTCACTGCCGTCTATCTGCATGGACTGGATGGGCTGACAGGCTTCCTGAGCCGTGATGACTCTATGATCCTCCCTTTGATGGGTCTTCAATTGTCTTCCAAGTGTTGGGCATTAGCTGGAGACTAATCCACTCTCCGGTATCCAGGAGTGGGATGAAAGTTTGGAGCTGTCTGGAATGCAATGTGTGGATAAAGAGTTCCATGTCGGCCATCAGAGCTGAAGCGCACATCAGTCACTTTGAGCAGTTTATTGGCCTGTAAAATATTTCCCTGGAACACAGAACTGACCGGACACCAGGTGCCATCCTGTCTGACAGCCTTGAACAAGGTGTGAGGATCTGACAGGAATTAATCAGCACAGGATAGGGTCCAGCAGCTCACTGCCCGTCTGTGTGGACAATACACAGGCTTTAATCTTCTAAATATCCTCAGCAACCCCTCCAGGGTTCTCACATCCCCCCTCATGTGTGGTGATCAGAGCTGGATGTATTAATCTAGCTGCGGCCTAACCAGGGCTTTATAATTGTTCAGAGTATCTTCCCCTGATTTTGCACTCAGTACCTGTACTTATGAATGTCAGGCAATGATCATCTCCAACAAGAGAGAATCTAACCATCGCCCCTTGACGTTCAATGGCATTACCATCACTGAATCCCCCACTATAATCATCCTGGGGGTTACCATTGACCAGAAACTGAACTGGACCAGCCATCTAAATACTGTGGTTACCAGAGCAGGTCAGAGGCTGGGTATGCTGTGGCGAGTAACTCCTGACTCCCCAAAAGCCTGTCCACCATCGACAATCACAAGTCAGGATTTTGTTGGAATACTCTCCACTTGCCTGGATGAATGCAGCTCCCACAACACTCAAGAAGCTCGGAACCACCCAGGACAAAGCAGCCCCGCTTGATCAGCACCCCATCCAGAAACATTCACTCCCTCCACCACCGATGCACATTGGCTGCAGTGTGTACCATCTACAAGATGCACTGCAGGAACTCACCAAGGCTCCTTCGACAACATCTTGCAAACCCACGACCTCTGCCATCTAGAAGGACATGGGCAGCAGACACATGGGAACACCACCACCTGGAAGTTCCCCTCACAGCTACTCACAATCATAGAATTGTAAATAATTCGGCCGTTCCTTCACTGTCGCTGTGTCAAAACCTTGGGACTCCCTGCCTAACTGCACGGTGTTTGTACCTACATCTGAAGCGGGTCACCACCACCTTCCCAAGGGGAAATTTGGGAGAGGCCAAGGGAAATGGAGACCAGAACTGCGCACAGGGCTCTAAGTTTGGTCTAACCGAGCGATATAGAGACCAGAACTGTGCACAGGGTTCCAATTGCAGCCAGGCCAAGGGAAATGGAGACCATAACTGTGCCCAGGGCTTCACATTTGGTGTAGCCGAGGGATCTGGTGCCCATAACAATGCACAGGGCTCCAAGTGTCATCAGCCGAGGAATATGGAGGGTAAAACTGTGCACAGGGCTCCGAGTGTTGTCCAACTGAGGGATTTGGAACAAGAAATGTGCAGAGTGCTCTAAATGTGGCCAGGCCAATGGAAATGGAGACCAGAACTGTGCACAGTTCTCCAAGTGTTGTCTAACCGAGGGATATGTAGACCAGAACTCTGCACAGTGTTCCAGGTGTGGTCTAAACGAGGCATATGGAGACCAGAGCTGTCCAGAGTGCTTCAAGTTTGCCTGAACAGATGAATATGGAGACCAGGACTGTGCAATGTGCTCCAAGTGCCTTCAAACGAGGGATATGGAGACCAAAACTGTGCACAGTGCTCCAAATGTAATCTAACTTAGGGATATGGAGACCAGAACTGTGAACAGTTCACCAGGTGTGGTATAAATGAGGGGTATGGAGACCAGAACTGTGCACAGTGCTCCAGGTGTGTTCTAACCGAGGGATATGGAGACCAGAACTGGGCACAGAACTATGAGTGTCGTCTATCCTTTGTAGGGCCACTGCATCACTCACTACTCCCAATGAGACCATGATCCTTCTCTGGTGTGACTGAGCTCACAAAGAGGTACAGCCTCTACCCTCCTCTTCTAGAAAACTTCCCTCCTCTCCCACCCGCCCCCTCACATCTTAATTACCGCCCCACTCGGTACCTTCAACCCTGGAAATTCTGCTCTCTATTACCTCATTCCAACAAACCTCTATCCATTCCCACTTCCCAGGGGTCCTGTCTTCATTTATCCCTCACTGCCGTCTATCTGCATTGACTGGATGGGCCGAATGGCTTCCTGAGCCGTGATGACTCTATGAACCTCACTTTAATGTGTCTTCTATTGTCTCCCAGTGATGGGCATTAGCTGGACACTAAACTACTCTCCGGTATCCAGGAGTGGGATGAAAGTTTGGAGATGTCTGGAATGCAATGTGTGTATAAAGAGTTCCATGCCGTCTATCAGAGTTGAAGCGCAAATCAGTCACTTTGAGCAGTTTACCGGCCTGTTAAATATTTCCCTGGAACACGGAACTGACCGGACACCAGGTGCCATCCTGTCTGACAGCCTTGAACAAGGTGTGAGGATCTGACAGGAATGAATCAGCACAGGATAGGGTCCAGCAGCTCACTGCCCGTCTGTGTGGACAATACACAGGCTTTAATCTTCTAAATATCCTCAGCAGCCCCTCCAGGGTTCTCACATTCTCCCTCATGTGTGGTGATCAGAGCTGGATGTATTAATCTAGCTGCGGCCTAACCAGGGCTTTATAATTGTTCAGAGTATCTTCCCCTGATTTTGTCCCCAATACCTGTATTTTTGAGTGTCAGGTAATGACCATCTGCAACAAGGGAGAATCTAACCATCGCCCCTTGACATTCAATGCCATTACCATCACTGAATCACCCACGAACTTCATCCTGGGTGTTATCATTGACCAGAAACTGAACTGGACCAGCCATATAAACACTGTGGCTACAAGAGCAGGTCAGAGGCTGAGAATCCTGCGGAGAGTAACTCACCTCCTGACTCCCCAGAGCCTGTCCACCATCGACAAGGCTCAAGTCAGGATTTTGTTGGAATACTCTCCACTTCCCTGGATGAGTGCAGCTCCCACAACACTCAAGAAGCTCGACACCATCCGGGACAAAGCAGCGCCACTTGATCAGCACCCCATACACAAACATTCACTCACCCCACCACCGACGCACAGTAGCAGCAGTGTGTAACATCTACAAGAAGCACTGCAGTAACTCACCAAGGGACGATCAACAACATCTTGCGAACTGAAAGCCTCTGCCGTCTAGAAGGACAAGGGCAACAGACACATGGGAACACCACCATCTCGAAGTTCCCCTCTGAGCCACTCACCAACCTGACTTGGAAATATATCGGCCGTTCCTTCACTGTCGCTGGGTCAAAATCCTGGAACTCCCTCCCTAACAGCTCTATGGATGTATCTACACCACAGGGACTGCAGCGGCTCACCGCCACCTTCTCAAGGGGCAATTTGTGAGGGGCATTAAATGCTGGCCTAGTCAGCGATGCCCGCATTCCATGAATGAATTTTAAACAATGGAGCCCAGTACCCTCCACGCTTCACTAACTGCTCTCGCATCCTGCCCTGCCAAATATCAAAGATAACATTTCGGAACACCCCATATCCCTCTGTCTCTGAACGCTCTTTAAAATTGTGTCATGTAGCCCATAATGTCTCTCCCTATTCCTTCTGTCAAAATGCATCACCTCATACCCCTCTCTACAAAATTCCATCTGCCACTTTTCTGCCCATTCTGCCCTCCTATCTACGTCCTGTTTCCATCGATATCTATCGTCCTCACTGGTTGCCATGACTTCAAGTATTGTTTCATCGACAAGTTTTGGAATGTCCCCGTATTCCTGATGTCAGTAATTGGGGGAACAGCACTGTCTACATGCTCCAATCTGACAAACAGCCCTTTACTCCAAGAGCACTTGTGCTGGATCATCGGCTGAGGGAGGGCAGTAGACGAGAATCAGAAGGAGCCATTTTCTTGCCCATGTTTGATCTGATGTCATGAGTCAATATTGAGGACTCCAATGGAAACTCCCTCCCGCCTGCAGAGCACTGAGTCACTGCCGGTGGGACAGGAACATACCCAGGGATGGTGATGGACACGTCTGGGACAATGGCTCTGAGGCATGACTCTGTGAAAATGATTATGCTGGAGCTACAGGACCTGAATGTGGCCCTGCCATTGTCTGACCTCCCCCTTCCCTCCCTGTCAATGTGGAGACCCACCGATCCGAGTGAGAAATGAGACACGGACAAGAGGCGGTGACCTACGCAGCCAGTTTTATTCACATGATCCAGGAACCAGTGGGTCAGGGGGCACGGGCCCTACACAGTCCGTGGAGCCTCTAGACGGTGCTGGAGTCACGGGCCTTGCTGACCCAAACGTGATTCCTCCTTTTATGATACGCTTCACCACGCAGCATTCATACAACCAATAGCACTTGTGGCGTGTCAAACCCTCGTTTCTGCAGCACTATCCCCATTGACAGGTGCCCCCTTTAATTCTGTCACATGCAGAGACAACACCAGAAATGCAGAAAGGAATCCGCTGTTGATGCCACCAGTAAGGACCCTCGACTCTCACTCAAACATTTATTATGTATCACCCTAAATGTTAAAGGCCCTCATTCACTTCCAAGTCCTGATATTGCACTATCATCAGTTTGGTCTATGAGGCCTTCAAAAAGGACATGGAGAACAGGACTAATCACAGCGTTCGATGGGTGGCCTAACCAAGCGTATTGGAGAGCAGAACTGTGAACAGTGCTTCAATTGTGGTCCAACTGAGGGATATGGAGACCAGAACTCTGCACAATGCTCCAAGTGTGGACTAACTGAGGGATATGGAGTCCTAAACTGTGCACAGTGCTCCGAGCACGGTGAACCGATGGATATGGAGGCTAAAACTATGCACAATGCTCCGAGTGTGGTCTAACGGAGGGATTTGGAGACCAGAACTGTGCACAGTGCTCCGAGTGTGATTTAACTGAGGGATATGGAGACTAGAACTGCGAATAGTGCTCCACATGTGGTCAGGCCCAGGGATATGGAGAGCAGAAATGTGCACAGTGCTCCAAGTGTCATCAACTGAGGGATATGAAGGTCAAAACTATACAGAGTGCTCCTAATGCGTTGCAACTAAGGGATACGGAGACCAGAACTGGGCAGAGTTCTGCAAGTGTGGTCTGCCCGATGGGTATGTAGAATATAACTGTGCGCAGTGCTCCAATTGTGGCCAGGCCAAGGGATATGGAGACCATAACTGTGTCTAGTACGCCAAGTGTGGACTAACTGAGGGATATGGAGGCCATAACTGTGTCTAGTGCTCCAGGTGTGGCCGAACAGAGGGATATGGAGAGCAGAACAGTCCACAGAGCTCCAGGTGTGTCAGGCCAAGGGATATAGAGGCCCGAACGGTGCACAGTGCTCGAAGTGTGGTCTAACCGAGCGATACAGAGACAAGAACTGTGCACAGTGCTCCACGTGTGGCCTATCCTTTGTAGGGTCAGTGTATCACTCACTGCTCCCAATGAGACCCTGATCATTCTCTTGTGAGACTGAGCACACCCAGAGATAAAGGCTCCCCCCCTCATTCCAAAACCCCTATCTCCTCTCCCACCCGCCCCCTCACATCTTATTTCTCTCCCCACTCGGTTCCTCCAACCCTGGAAAATCTGCTCTCTACTACCTCATTCACACAACCCTCTATCTATTCCCTCTTCCCAAGTGTGCTCACCTCATTGATCCCTCACTGCCGTCTATCAGCATGGACTAGATGGACTGAATGTATTCCTGAGATGGCAGATTCCCTTCCCTAAGGGACATGAGTCAACCAGGTGGGTCTTCACCACAATCCACTAGTTTCACTCTCACCATCACCGCTATTTGTGTTTTATTTTAAATCCGGGGCTATAATTTCCCCAACCCCACACCCTACAGTGAGTCTGCAGTCAGGGGCCCGGACAATCCTCCATTCGGCATTTCCTGGGGCTATGTTCAGCATCGTGAACTCTATCCTGTGTAGGGTCAGTGTATATCACTCAGTGTGCCCAGTGAGACCATGGTCCTTCTCTGGTGTGACTGAGCTCACCCAGAGATACAGCCTCCACCCCTCCTTCTAGAGCCACTATCATCTCTCCCACCCTCTCCTATCCCCCCAAACACCCCCACCCCCAACACCCAACATCTAAATTGTCTCCCCACTCGGCACCTCCAGCCCTGCAAGATTCCCTCCCTTTTACCTCATTCCCACAACCCTCTATCCATTCCCTCTTCCCAGGGCCCCTGTCCTCATTAATCCCTCACTGCCGTCTATCTGCTTTTCCTGGATGGGCCGAATGGCTTCCTGAGCCATGATGACCCAATGAATCTACCATAATTGGGTGTTTAATTGTCTCCAAGTGATGGGCATTACCTGGAGACTAAACTACTCTCCGGTATCCAGGATTGGGATGAAAGGTTTTAGATGTCTGGAATGCAATGTGTGTATAAAGAGTTCCATGTCGGCCATGAGAGCTGAAGCGCAAATCAGTCACTTTGAGCAGTTTACAGGCCTGTTAAATATTACCATCACTGAATCCCCCACTATCAACATCCTGGGGGTTACCATTGACCAGAAACTGAACTGGACCGGCCATATAAATACTATTGTTACAAGAGCATTTCAGAGGCTGGGAATCCTGCGGAGAGTAACTCACCTCCTGACTCCCCAAAAGCCTGTCCACCATTAACAAAGCATCATTCAGGATTTTATTGGAATATTCTCCACTTGCCTGGACGAGTGCAGCTCCCACAACACTCAAGAAGCTCGACACCATCCAGGACAAAGCAGCCCCACTTGATCAGCAACCCATCCAGAAACATTCACTCCCTCCACCACCGACGCACAGTGTCTGCAGTGTGTACCATCGACAAGATGCAATGCAGCAACTCACCAAGGCTCCTTCGATAGCGCTGCCCAAATCCACCTCCTCTACCATCTAGAAGGACAAGGGCAGCAGACATATGGGAAAACCACCACCTGGAATTTCCCCTCTGAGCCACTCACCATCCTCACTTGGAAATATATCGGCCGATGCTTCAATTTGGCTGGGTCAAAATCCTGGAACTCCCTCCCTAACAGCGCTATGGATGTACCTGCGCCACAGGGTCTGCAGCGGCTCACCACCACCTTCTCAAGGGGCAATTTGGGAGGGGCATTAAATGCTGGCCTAGCCAGCGATGCCCACATTCCATGAATGAATTTTGAGCAATTGAGCCCAATACCCTCCACACTTCACTAACTGCACTCTCATCCTGCCCTGCCAAATGGCAAAGATAAAATTTCGGAACACCCCATATCCCTCTGTCTCTGAACGCTCTTTAAAATTGTGTCATGTAGCACATAATGCCTCTCCCTATTCCTTCTGTCAAAATGCATCACCTCATACCCCTCTCTACAAAATTCCATCTGCCCCATTTCTGCCCATTCTGCCCTCCTATCTACGTCCTGTTTCCATCGATATCTATCGTCCTGACTGGTTGCCATAACTTCAAGTATTGTTTCATCGACAAGTTTTTGAATGTCACCGTATTCCTGATGTCTGTAATTGGGGGAACAGAACTGTCTACATGCTCCAATCTGACAAACAGCCATTTACTCCAAGAGCACTTGTGCTGGATCATCGGCTGAGGGAGGGCAGTAGACGAGAATCAAAAGGTGCCATTTTCTTGCCCATGTCTGACCTGAGGTCGTGCGTCAATATTGAGGACTCCAATGGAAACTGCCTCCCGCCTGCAGAGCACTGAGTCACTGCCGGTGGGACAGGGACATATCCAGGGATGGTGATGGACACGTCTGGGACAATGGCTCTGAGGCATGACTCTGTGAAAATGATTATGCTGGAGCTACAGGACCTGAATGTGGCCCTGCCATTGTCTGACCTCCCCCTTCCCTCCCTGTCAATGTGGAGACACACCGATCCGAGTGAGAAATGAGACACGAACAAGAGGCGGTGACCAACGCAGCCAGTTTTATTCACATGATCCAGGAACCAGTGGGTCAGGGGGCACGGGCCCTACACAGTCCATGGAGCAGGATTCACTGGCCTTGGGATTGGGACTCTAACCACTGGCCTTGGTCGCCATTGCCAGGTTCCTCCTATTGTGATTCGCTTCACCACGCAGCATCTATACAACCAAGAGCACTTGTTGCGTATCAAACCCTCGTTTTTGCGACAGTTTCCTCCTCGACAGGTGCCCCCTCGAATTCTTTCACATGCAAAGTGCAAACCTGAAATGCAAAAGTGAATCCGCTGTTGATGCCACCAGTAATAACCCTCGACTCTCGCTCAAACATTTATTATGTATCACCCTAAATGTTGAAGTCCCCCTTTCACTGCCACATCCCGATATTGCACTATTGCCTGTTTGGTCTGTGAGGCCTAGACAAAGGACATGGAGAACAGGACTACGCAGAGGTCTCTATGGGCGGTCTAACTGAGGTATATGGAGAGCAGAACTGTGCACAGTGTCACACGCGTCGTCTAACCAAGGAGCATGTCGACCTAAACTGCAATTAAAAACTATAATATCTAAAAATGTTTTTGCAATTTTATGATTCCGTGGGGTCAATTGTGGAGGTTGGAGCACAATTAAACATAAATATATATAATTTACAAACTTTTCAAGCATTCCCACGATGGGATTGAAGGGTTTTGGTACCAAGGTACGGTTCATGTTCCAGAACCAAGCTGCAGAAATGGATTTAAATACAGATCAACAATGATCCAATCGAATGGCAGCACATGTTTGAGTGGGTAAATGGCCTATTCCTGTTCCTGTGAATGGTTTCATATTCTGGCGACTGAGAGATTCACTAACCTCCATAAAAATATTTTGCAGTGATGATGTTTCCCAGCACCAGGAGCACCAGCACCAAGAGCAGTGCTTTCCTCATCTTCCACTGAGCTCCTCAGAGCCACACTGAACTGCCTGGGCTACAGGAGCTCTTTATATGAACCCAGAGTATAATCTGTAGTTAATAATCACACACACACACACACACAGACACGGTGAGGATTGGCTCCAGCTTGGGCACGTTGAAGGGAAAGGTCACTCACTGAGAGCAACAGTAACTGGAATCAGTGATTAAATGTGTCTCGCTGGGCGGTTATGTGTTAATCAACAGAGACGGCCCTGTGTAAGGATTGAACTGGGGAAGGTTTGTAGAAATATCTTTCTGCGATTAAGGTAAGAATAATAGAGCAGAGAAGAGGGCCATTCGGCCCATCGAGCCCGTGTCGTCTCTCTGAAGCAACTATCCAATTATTCCCACGCTGCTTTCCTCTGTCAATATCCCTACTGTTTTGATTGACCCTCATGATCCACCCAATAGCGTCAGGTGTCCCCACACCCGCCCCTTTCAGTTCCCCTTCACTTACACTGAATCTACTTTCCAATGTACAGGTCACCATAGAATAACTGGCAATGGCTTCTCTTTCTGTTCCCCCGCCCGAACCTCTGGTGTCCCCCAAGTGTCTACCCCACATCCTCCACACCTCACCACACACACAACCCCACACCCCCACACCCACACCCCCACACCACCACACCCCCACCACCTTCTCTTTCTGTTCCCTTGCCCATGTCTCTGGTGTCCCCTAAGGTATTGGTGAGTTCCTGCAGTGTATCTTGTAGATGGTACACACCGCTACTACTGTGCGTCGGTGGTGGAGGGAGTGAATGTTTCTGGATGGGGTGCTGATCAAGCGGAGCTGCTTTGTCCTGGCTGGTGTCGAGCTTCTTGAGTGTTGTGGGAGATGCACTCATCCAGGCAAGTGGAGAGTATTCCACCATCGTCCTGACTGGTGCCTTGTCGATATTGGACAGTTTTTGGGGAGTCAGCAGGTGAATTATTATCCGCAGGATTCTCAGCCTCTGACCTGCTCTTGTAACCACAGTATTTATATGGCTGGTCCAGTTCAGTTTCTGGTAAATGGTAACCCCCAGGATGAAGTTAGTGGGGGATTCAGCGATGGCAATGACATTGAATGTCAAGGGGCGATGGTTAGATTCTCCCTTGTTGCAGATGGTCATTACCTGACACTCAAAAATACAGGTATTGGGGACAAAATCAGGGGAAGTTACTCTGAACAATTATAAAGCCCTGGTTAGGACGCAGCTAGATTAATACATCCAGCTCTGATCACCACACATGAGGGAGGATGTGAGAGCCCTGGAGGGGCTGCTGAGGATATTTCGAAGATTAAAGCCTGTGTATTGTCCACACAGACGGGCAGTGAGCTGCTGGACCCTATCCTGTGCTGATTCATTCCTGTCAGATCCTCACACCTTGTTCAAGGCTGTCAGACAGGATGGCACCTGGTGTCCGGTCAGTTCCGTGTTCCAGTGAAATATTTAACAGGCCGGTAAACTGCTCAAAGTGACTGATTTGTGCTTCAAATCTGAGGGGCGACATGGAACTCTTTATCCACACATTGCATTCCAGATATCTCCAAACTTTTATCCCAATCCTGGATACAGGAGAGTAGTTCAGTCTCCAGCTAATGCCCATCACTGGTGGGCAATTGAAGGCCCATTAAAGGGAGGTTCATAGAGTCATCACGGCTCAGGAATCCATTCGGCCCATCCAGTCCATGCAGATAGACGGCAGTGAGGGATAAACGAAGACAGGACCCCTGGGAAGAGGGAATTGATACGGGCTTGTGGGAATGAGGTAATAGAGAGAAGATTTTCCAAGGTTGGAGGTACCGAGTGGGCAGCCAATAAAGATGTGAGGGGGCAGGTGGTAGAGGAACTAAGTTCTCTAGAAGGGGAGGGTAGAGGCTGTACCTGTGGGTGAGCTCAGTCACACCAGAGAAGGATCATGGTCTCATTTGGAGAAGAGAGTGATACACTGGCCCTACAAAGGATAGATCACACTCGGAGCTCTGTGCATAGCTCTGGTCTCTATATCTCTCTGTTGGACCACACGTAGAGGAATGTGCACAGTTCTTGTCTCTATATCCCACGGTTAGACCACATTTGGAGCACTGTGTACATTTCTGGTCTTCATAACCCTGTTAGACAACACTTGGAACATTGTGCACAGTTCTGCTCTCCATATCCATTGGCCTGGCCACACATGGATCTCTGTGCACAGTTCTGCTCTCAATTTCCCTTGGGCTGGCCACACTTGAAGCAAATTGAACAATTATGGTTCCAAATCCATCAGTTGGACCACACTCGGATCACTGTGCACAGTTGTGCCCTCCATATCCCTCCGTTAGACAACACAGGGAGCACTGTGCATAGTTATGCTCTCCATTTCGCTTGGGAAAGCCACCGATCGAAGACTGTGAGTGGTCCTGTGATCCATGTCCTTTGTCTAGGCCTCATATTCCAAGCAGGCAATAATGCAATATCGGTATGTGGTAGTTAAAGAGGGACCACAACATTTAGGGTGATACATAATAAATGTTTGAGTGAGAGTCGAGGATCCTTACTGGTGGCATCAACAGCGGATTCCTTTCTGCATTTCAGTTGTTGTCTCTGCATGTGACAGAATTAAAGGGGGCCCCTGTCAATGGGGACAGTGCTGCAGAAACGAGGGTTTGACACGCCACAAGTGCTATTGGTTGTATGAATGCTGCGTGGTGAAGCGTATCATAAAAGGAGGAATCACGTTTGGGTCAGCAAGGCCCTTGACTCCAGCACCGTCTAGAGGCTCCATGGACTGTGTAGGGCCCGTGCCCCCTGACCCACTGGTTCCTGGATCATGTGAATAAAACTGGCTGCGTTGGTCACCGCCTCTTGTCCGTGTCTCATTTCACACTCGGATCGGTGTGTCTCCACATTGACAGGGAGGGAAGGGGGAGGTCAGACAATGACAGGGCCACATTCAGGTCCTGTAGCTCCAGCATAATCATTTTCACAGAGTCATGCCTCAGAGCCATTGTCCCAGACGTGTCCATCACCATCCCTGGGTATGTCCTTGTCCCACCGGCAGTGACTCAGTGCTCTGCAGGCGGGAGGGAGTTTCCATTGGAGTCCTCAATATTGACTCATGACATCAGGTCAAACATGGGCAAGAAAATGGCACCTTCTGATTCTTGTCTACTGCCCTCCCTCAGCCGATGATCCAGCACAAGTGCTCTTGGAGTAAAGGGCTGTTTGTCAGATTGGAGCATGTAGACAGTGCTGTTCCCCCAATTACTGACATCAGGAATACGGTGACAGTCCAAAACTTGTCGATGAAACAATACTTGAAGTCATGGCAACCAGTGAGGACGATAGATATCGATGGAAACAGGACGTAGATAGGAGGGCAGAATGGGCAGAAAAGTGGCAGATGGAATTTTGTAGACAGGGGTATGAGGTGATGCATTTTGACAGAAGGAATAGGGAGAGGCACTATGGGATACATGACACAATTTTAAAGAGCGTTCAGAGACAGAGGGATATGGGGTGTTCCGAAATTTTATCTTTGACATTGTGCAGGGCAGGATAAGAGGGCAGTTAGTGAAGCGTGGAGGGTATTGGGTTCCATTGTTTATAATTCATTCATGGAATGTGGGCATCGTTGGCTAGGTCAGTATTTTATGCCCCTGACAAATTGCCCGGGTGTGGCTGAACAGAGGGATATGGAGACCAGAACTGTGCACAGTCCTCCGAGTGTGGTCTAGCTGAGGGAAATGGAGTCCAAAACTGTGCACAGTGCTCCGAGTGTGATGAACCAATGGATGTGGAGGCTAAAACTATGCACAGTGCTCCGAGTGTGGTCTAACTGAGGGATATGGAGACCAGAACTGTGCACAGTGCTCCAAATACGTTGTAACTGAGGGATTCAGAGACCATAAATGTGCAGAGTGCTCCAAGTGTGGTCGGCCTGATGGGTATTGTGAACAGAACTGTGCGCAGTGCTCCAAATGTGGCCAGGCCCTGGGATATGAAGGCCATAACTCTGTATACTACTCAAGGTGTGGCTGAACAGAGGGATAAGGAGGCCAAACGGTGCACAGTGCTCCAATTGCGGTCTAACTGAGGGATTTGAAGACCAGAACTTTGCACAATGCCCCAAGCGTGGTCTAACAGAGGGATATGGAGACAAGAACTGTGCACAGTGCTCCAGCTGTAATTCTTCTGAGGGATAAGGAAACCAGAACTGTGCACAGTGCTACAAGTGTAACCAAGCCAAGGGATATGGAGACCAAAACTGAGCACAGTGCAGCAAGTGTGGACTAACTGTGGGATATGAAGACCAGACCTGTGCATAGTACCCAGATGTAGCCCAACCAATGGTTTGGAGAGTAGAATTGTGAACAGTGCCCAAGCTTGGACAACCGAGGGATATGAAGGTCAAAACTGCGCAGTGCTCTGAGTGTGGACAACCGAGGGATATGGAGGACAAAACTGTGCCCAGTGCTGCAGATGTGGTCCAAACGAGGGATATGGAGAGCAGAACTGTCCACAGAGCTCCAGGTGTGTCAGGCCGAGGGATATAGAGGCCCGAACGGTGCACAGTGCACTAAGTGTGGTCTAACCGAGCGACCTAACCTTTGTAGGGTCAGTGTATCACTCACTGCTCCCAATGAGACCTTGATCCTTCTCTTGTGTGACTGAGCTCACCCAGAGATAAAGTTTCCACTCCTCATTCAAAAACCCCTATCTCCTCTCCCACCCGCCCCCTCACATCTTATTTCTCTCCCCACTCGGTTCCTCCAACTCTGGAAAATCTGCTCTCTACTACCTCATTCCCACAACTCTCTATCTATTCCCTCTTCCCAAGTGTGCTCACCTCATTGATCCCTCACTGCCGTCTATCAGCATGGACTAGATGGGCTGAATGGATTCCTGAGATGGCAGATTCCCTTCCCTAAGGGACATGAGGCAACCAGATGGGTCTTCACCACAATACACTAGTTTCATTCTCACCATCACCGCTATTTGTGTTTTATTTTAAATCCGGGGCTATAATTTCCCCAACCCCACACCCTACAGTGAGTCTGCAGTCAGGGGCCGGGACAATCCTCCAGTCGGCATTTCCGGGGGCTGTGTTCAGCATCGTGAACTCTATCCTGTGTAGGGTCAGTGTATATCACTCACTGTCCCCAGTGAGACCATGGTCCTTCTCTGGTGTGACTGAGCTCACCCAGAGATACAGCCTCCAACCCTCCTTCTAGAGCCACTATCATCTCTCCCACCCCCTCCTATCCCCCCAAACACCCCCACCCCCAACACCCCACATCTCAATTGTCTCCCCACTCGGCACCTCCAGCCCTGTAAGATTCCCTCCCTTTTACATCATTCCCACAACCCTCTATCCATTCCCTCTTCCCAGGGCCCCTGTCCTCATTGATCCCTCACTGCTGTCTATCTGCATTGCCTGGATGGGCCGAATGGCTTCCTGAGCCGTTATGACCCAATGAATTGACCTTAATTGGGTGTTTAATTGACTCCCAGTGATGGGTGTTAGCTGGAGACTAAACTACTCTCCTGTATCCAGGATTGGGATGAAAGGTTGGAGATGTCTGGAATGCAATGTGTGGATAAAGAGTTCCATGTCGGCCATCAGAGTTGAAGCGCAAATCAGTCACTTTGAGCAGTTTACCGGCCTGTTAAATATTTCCCTGGAACACGGAACTGACCGGACACCAGGTGCCATCCTGTCTGACAGCCTTGAACAAGGTTTGACGATCTGACAGGAATGAATCAGCACAGGATAGGGTCCAGCAGCTCACTGCCCGTCTGTGTGGACAATACACAGGCTTTAACCTTCTAAATATCCTCAGCAGCCCCTCCAGGGCTCTCACATCCCCCCTCATGTGTGGTGATCAGAGCTGGATGTATCAATCTAGCTGCGAACTAACCAGGGCTTTATAATTGTTCAGAATAAGTTCCCCTGATTTTGCACTCAGTACCTGTACTTAAGAGTGTCAGGCAATGACCATCTCCAACAAGAGAGAATCTAACCATCGCCCCTTGACATTCAATGGCATTACCAACACGGAATCCCCCACTATCAACATCCTGGGGGTTACCATTGACCACAAACTGAACTGGACCAGCCATATAAATACAATGGTTACAAGAGCACGTCAGAGGCTGGGTATGCTGTGGAGAGTAACTCATCTCCTGACTCCCCAAAGCCTGTCCACCATCGACAAGGCACCACTCAGGATTTTGTTGGAATACTCTCCACTTGCCTGGGTGAGTGCAGCTCCCACAACACTCAAGAAGCTCGACACCACCCAGGACAAAGCAGCCCCGCTTCATCAGCACCCCATCCACAAACATTCACTCCCTCCACCACCGACGCACAGTAGCTGCAGTGTGTACTATCTACAAGATTCTCTGCAGCGACTCACCAAGGCTCCTTTGACAACATCTTGCAAACCCACGACCTCTGCCATCTAGAAGGACAAGGGTAGCAGACACAGGTGAGCACCACCACCTGGAACTTCCCCTCTGAGCCACTCACCATTCTGACTTGGAAATATATCGGCCGTTCCTTCACTGTTATTGGGTCAAAATCCTGGAACTCCCTCCCTAACAGCGCTATGGATGTACCTACACCACAGAGACTGCAGCGGCTCACCACCACCTTCTCATGGGGCAATTTGAGAGGTGCATTAAATGCTGGCCTAGCCAGCGATGCCCACATTCCATGAATGAATTTTAAATAATGAAGCCCAGTACCCTCCACATTTCACTAACTACTCTCTCATCCTGCCCTGCCCAATGTCAAAGATAAAATTTCGGAACACCCCATATCCCTCTGTCTCTGAACGCTCTTTAAAATTGTCATGTAGCCCAGAATGCCTCTCCCTATTCCTTCTGTCCAAATGCATCACCTCATACCCCTCTCTACAAAATTCCATCTGCCACTTTTCTGCCCATTCTGCCCTCCTATCTACGTCCTGTTTCCATCAATATCTATCGTCCTCACTGGTTGCCATGACTTCAAGTATTGTTTCATCGACAAGTTTTGGAATGTCCCCCTATTCCTGATGTCAGTAATTGGGGGAACAGCACTGTCTACATGCTCCAATCTGACAAACAGCCCTTTACTCCAAGAGCACTTGTGCTGGATCATCGGCTGAGGGAGGGCAGTAGACGAGAATCAGAAGGAGCCATTTTCTTGCCCATGTTTGACCTGATGTCATGAGTCAATATTGAGGACTCCAATGGAAACTCCCTCCCGCCTGCAGAGCACTGAGTCACTGGCGGTGGGACAGGGACATACCCAGGGATGGTGATGGACACGTCTGGGACAATGGCTCTGAGGCATGACTCTTTGAGAATGATTATGCTGGAGCTACAGGACCTGAATGTGGCCCTGCCATTGTCTGACCTCCCCCTTCCCTCCCTGTCAATGTGGAGACTCACCGATCCGAGTGACAAATGAGACACGGACAAGAGGCGGTGACCTACGCAGCCAGTTTTATTCACATGATCCAGGAACCAGTGGGTCAGGGGGCACGGGCCCTACACAGTCCGTGGAGCCTCTAGACGGTGCTGGTGTCACGGGCCTTGCTGACCCAAACGTGATTCCTCCTTTTATGATTCGCTTCACCACGCAGCATTCATACAACCAATAGCACTTGTGGCGTGTCAAACCCTCGTTTCTGCAGCACTGTCCCCATTGACAGGTGTCCCCTTTAATTCTGTCACATGCAGAGAAAAAACCTGAAATGCAGAAAGGAATCCGCTGTTGATGCCACCAGTAAGGACCCTCGACTCTCACTCAAACATTTATTATGTGTCACCCTAAATGTTAAAGGCCCTCTTTCACTACCAAATCCTGATATTGCACTAGTTTGGTCTGTGAGGCCTAGGCAATGGATATTGAGAACAGGACTACTCAAAGCATTTGATGGGTGGCCTAACCAAGCGTAATGGAGAGCAGAACTGAGCACAGTGCTTGAAGTGTGGTCCAACACAGGGATATGGAGACCAGAACTGTGCACACTGCTCCAAGTGTAGTCAAGCGATGAGTATGGAGGCCAGAACATTGCACAATGCTCCGAGTGTAGCCTAACTGAGGGATTTGGAGACCAGAACTGTGCACAGAATGCTCCAAGCATGGTTTTACCGAAGGAAATGGAGACCAGAACTGTGCTACAAGTGTTGCCATGCCAAGGAATATCTTGAGCATATCTGTGCACAGTGCTCCAAGTGCTGTCAAGCAAGGGAAATGAAGTCCAAAACTGTGTACAGTGCTCCGAGTATGGTGAACCGATGGATATGGAGGCTAAAACAATGCCCCATGCTCCGAGTGTGGTCTAACGGAGGCATTTGGAGACCAGAACTGTGCACATTGCTACAAGTGCAGCCAGGTCAAGGGATATTGAGACCGTAACTGTGTCTAGTGCACCAAGTGTAATCAACAGATGGATATGGAGGCCAAAACTGTGCACAGTGCTCCGAGTGTGGTCTAACTGAGGGATATGGAGACCAGAACTGTGAACTGTGTTCCAAGTGTGGCCAGGCCAAGGGATATGGAGACCAAAACTGTCCACAGTGCAGCAAGTGTGGTCGAACCGTGGAATATGAATGCCAGAACAGTGCACAGTGGACCAGAGGAGGTCCAACCCAAGGCTTGGAGACCAGAACTGTGAACAGTGTCCAAGCGTGGACAACCGAGGGATATGGAGGGCAAAACTATGCACAATGATCTGACTGGAGTCTAAACGAGTGATAAGAAGACCAGAACTGCGCAAAGTGCTCCACACGTGGTCTAACCGAGGGATATGGAGACCAGAACTGTGCACAGAGCTCCAAATGTGTTCTACCCAATGGTAAATGAAACCAGAACTGTGCACAGTGCTCTAAATGTGTTCTACCAGATGGAAAATGAAACCAGATCTGTGCACAGTGCTCCAGGTTTGGTTTAAATGATGGATATGGCGGCCAGAACTGTGCACAGTGCTCCAAGCATGCTCGATCTGAGGAATAGGGAGACCAGGTCTGTGCACAGTGCTCCAGATGTGGTCCAAACGAGAGATATGGAGAGCAGAACTTTGTCCAGTGCTCCAAGTTTGGTGTAGCCGAAGGAGATGGAGCCCATAACTATACACAGGTCTCCAAGTGTCGTCAGCCGAGGAATATGGAGGGTAAAACTGTGCACAGTGCTCCGAGTTTGGTCCAACTGAGGGATTTGGAACCAGAACTGCGCAGAGTGCTCCAAGTGTGGCCAGGCCAAGGGATACGGAGACCAGAACTGGTCTGACTCACTTCTCCCATTGGGGTCAGGATCCTTCTCTGGTGTAACTGAGCTCACCCACAGGTACAGCCTCCACCCTCCCCTTCTAGAGAACCTAGCTCCTCTCCCACCCACCCCCTCACATCTTAATTACCGCCCCACTCGGTACCTACAAACCTGGAAATTCTGCTGTCGATTACCTCATTCCCACAACCCTTGATCCATTCCCTCTTCCCAGGGGTCCTGTCTTCGTTTATCCCTCACTGCCGTCTATCTGCATCGACTGGATGGGCCGAATGGCTTCCTGAGCCGAGATGACTCTATGAACCTCCCTTTAATGGGTCTTCTATAGTCTCCCAGTGATGGGCATTAGCTGGAGACTGAACTACTCTCCTGTATCTAGGAGTGGGATGAAAGGTTGGAGATGTCTGGAATGCAATGTGTGGATAAAGAGTTCCATGTCGGCCACAAACGTCCCCCCCGCAAACTCCCCCCTGCAAATCTCCTCCACAGCAAATTTCGCCCCCCACCCCCTGCATATTTCCCCCCCTGCAAATTCCTCCCCACAAATTCCCCCCTCCGCAAATTCACCCCACAGCAAATTCCCCCCCTTCGCAAACTACCCACCCCCCACGCAAGTTCCACCCTCCCGCAAATTTCCTCCCCCCGGAACTTCCCCTCCCCCACAAGCCAAGCCTCAGAGCCAGTGTCCCAGACGTGTCCATCACCCTCCCTGGGTATGTCCCTGGATATCGATGGAAACAGGACGTAGATAGGAGGGCAGAATGGGCAGAAAAGTGGGAGAATGAATTTTGTAGAGAGGGGTATGAGGTGATGCATTTTGACAGAAGGAATAGGGAGAGGCATTATGGGATACATGACACAATTTTAAAGAGTGTTCAGAGACAGAGGGATATGGGGTGTTCCGAAATTTTATCTTTGACATTTGGCAGGGCAGGATGAGAGAGCAGTTAGTGAAGTGTGGAGGGTATTGGGCTCCATTGCTTAAAATTCATTCATGGAATGTGGGCATCGGTGGCTAGGCCAGCATTTAATGCCCCTCACAAATTGCCCCTTGAGAAGGTGGTGGTGAGCCGCTGCAGTCCCTGTGGTGTAGGTACACCCACAGCGCTGTTAGGGAGGGAGTTCCAGGATTTGACCCAGCGACAGTGAAGGAACAGCCGATATCTTTCAAAGTCAGGATGTTGAGTGGCTCAGAGGGGAACTTCCTGATGGTGGTGTTACCATGTGTCTGCTGCCCGTGTCCTTCTAGATGTTAGAGGAGGTGTATTTGGGCAGCGCTATCGAAGGAGCCTTGGTGAGTCACTGCAGTGCATCTTGTAGATGGTACACACTGCAGGCACTGTGCGTCGGTGGTGGGGGAGTGAATGTTTGTGGATGGGTTGCTGATCAAGCGGGGCTGCTTTGTCCTGAATGATGGCGAGCTTCTTGAGTGCTGTGGGAGCCACACTCATCCAGGGAAGAGGGGAGTATTCCAACAAAATCCTGACTGATGCCTTGTCGATGGTGGACAGGCTTTGGGGATTCAGGAGGTGATTTACTCTCCCCAGGATTCCCAGCCTTTGACCTGCTCTTGTAGCCACAGTATTTATATGACTGGTCCAGTTCAGTTTCTGGTCAATGGTAACCCCCAGGATGAAGTTAGTGGGGGATTCTGTGATGGCAATGGCATTGAATGTCAAGGGGCGATGGTTAGATTCTCCCTTGTTGCAGATGGTCATTACCTGACACTCAAAAATACAGGTATTGGGGACATAATCATGGGAAGATACTCTGAACAATTATAAAGCCCTGGTTAGGTCGCAGCTTGATTAATGCATCCAGCTCTGATCACCACACATGAGGGAGGATGTGAGAGCCCTGGAGGTGCTGCTGAGGATATTTAGAAGATTAAAGCCTGTGTATTGTCCACACAGACGGGCAGTGAGCTGCTGGACCCTATCCTGCGCTGATTCATTCCTGTCAGATCCTCACACCTTGTTCAAGGCTGTCAGACAGGATGGCACCTGGTGTCCGGTCAGTTCCGTGTTCCAGGGAAATATTTAACAGGCCGGTAAACTGCTCAAAGTGACTGATTTGCGCTTCAGCTCTGATGGCCGACATGGAACTCTTTATACACACATTGCATTCCAGACATCTCCAAACTTCCTTCCCACTCCTGGATACAGGAGAGTAGTTTATTCTCCAGCTAATGCCCATCACTGGGGGGCAATTGAAGACCCATTAGAGGGAGGATCACAGAGTCATCACGGCTCAGGAAGCCATTCGGCCCATCCAGGCAATGCAGATAGACGGCAGTGAGGGATCAATGAGGACAGGGGCCCTGGGAAGAGGGAAAGGATAGAGGGTTGTGGGAATGAGGTTAAAGGGAGGGAATCTTGCAGGGCTGGAGGTGCCGAGCGGGGAGACAATTGAGATGTGGGGTGTTGGGGGTGGGGGTGTGTGGGGGGATAGGAGGTGGGTGGGAGAGATGATAGTGTCTCTAGAAGGAGGGGTGGAGGCTGTATCTCTGGGTGAGCTCAGTCACACCAGAGAAGGACCATGGTCTCACTGGGCACAGTGAGTGATATACACTGACCCTACACAGGATAGAGTTCACGATGCTGAACACAGCCCCCGGAAATGCCGACTGGAGGATTGTCCGGGCCCCTGACTGCAGACTCACTGTAGGGTGTGGGGTTGAGGAAATTATAGCCCCGGATTTAAAATAAAACACAAATAGCGGTGATGGTGAGAGTGAAACTAGTGGATTGTGGTGAAGACCCACCTGGTTGACTCATGTCCCTTAGGGAAGGGAATCTGCCATCTCAGGAATCCATTCAGCCCATCCAGTCCATGCTGATAGACGGCAGTGAGGGATCAATGAGGTGAGCACACTTGGGAAGAGGGAATAGATAGAGGGTTGTGGGAATGAGGTAGTAGAGAGCAGATTTTCCAGGGTTGGAGGAACTGAGTGGGGAGAGAAATAAGATGTGAGGGGGCGGGTGGGAGAGGAGATAGGGGTTTTGGAATGAGGGATGGAGACTTTATCTCTGGGTGAGCTCAGTCACACAAGAGAAGGATCAGGGTTTCATTGGGAGCAGTGAGTGATACACTGACCCTACAAAGGATAGGCCACACGTGGAGCACTGTACACAGTTCTTGTCTCTGTATCGCTCGGTCAGACCACACTTAGAGCACTGTGCACCGTTCGGGCCTCTATATCCCTTGGCCTGACACACCTGGAGCACTGTGGACAGTTCTGCTCTCCATATCCCTCGTTTGGACCACATCTGCAGCACTGTGCACTGTTTTGGCCTCCATGTCCCTCGCTTGACCACACCTGGAGCACTGTGCACAGTTTTGGCCTCCACATCACTCGGTTGGTGACACCTTGTGCGCTGTGCACAGTTCTTGTGACCATATCCCTCTGTTCAGCCACACCTGGAGCACTATACACAGTTATGGCCTCCATATCCCTTGGTTAGACCACATTTGGAGTACTTGACACAGTTATGGTCTCCATAACCCTTGGCCTGGCCACACTTGGAGCACCGCGCACAGTTCTGTTCTACATACCCATCGGGCAGACGACACTTGGAGAACTCTGCACAGTTCTGGTCTACGTATCCATCAATTACAACGCATTCTGACACACCTCGTTGACTCATGTCCCTTAGGGAAGGGAATCTGCCATCTCAGGAATCCATTTAGCCCATCTAGTCCATGCTGATAGATAAACAGACAGACAGACAGACAGCGAGATAGAGACGGACAGTCAGGCAGGCAGACAGTCAGATAGACAGGCATACGGTCAGACAGACAGGCAGACAGAGAGACAGACAAACAGACTGTCAGAGAGACAGGCAGACAGTCAGACAGTCAAAGGGACAAAGTGAGAGAAAAGGAGAGAGAAAAGGAAAAGCAGATAAAGAGAGAAATAATGAAATGAAGATTAGGGTTTATATGGAACCCTTCACCAGAGCAATGCAACATTCATCACAGTCAATTACGTCACATTGAAGGACAGTCACTGTTTTAATCCACAATATGTGTCAGCCAATTTGTGCACAGCAAGATCCCAGCAGCAACGAAATACTGACTGGATAATCTGTGATCGTGGTGTTGGCCGATGGATAAACATTGGCCCCAGGGCACCAGGTAGAGCTCCCCAACTCTTCTCCCAATAGAGATCGTGGGAGATTTCCGAGGGCGGGAGATTAGGGAACCAGTAGAAACAGAAGTTATTTCATTGCCAAAAGAACGAGATGGAGGATGATGAGAATTTCCGTTTATTAAAGGGGTTTTTGTGAACTGGAACTCGCTGCCTGAAGGGACATTCAGAGAAGATTGAACAGTAAACTTCAGAAGAGGAATTGGATGAATTATTGAGTGGGAAAATGTTGCATAGCTAAGGACAAAGCACAGAGGAAACTGCGAATAATGATCAAGGTGCTAGCATAGGCACCATGGGTCAAATGGCCTCCGTCTCTGTTGTATGATGCTGATTTAAAACACAGCTAACAATTCCTATGAATCTTTGTCAGCTCAATCATTATTCAGATCTGTCCCTCTTCTTATTAATAAAGACACCTACTTGATTCCAGTTAATGTTGGACTCAGTTTGTGAACGTTCCCTTCAACGTGTCCAAGTTAGAGTCTACCCACGCCGCGTGTGAGTGATTATTAACTACAGAATGCTCTGTGTGGACATATAAAGAGCGTCTGTGCTCCAGCTATCTCATTGTGACTGGGAGGAGATCAGCGGAGAATGAGGAAAGCACTGCTTTTGCTGCTTGGGTTCCTGGTGCTGGTGCAGCCCATCACTGCCGATGGAGGAGTGAGTGCAATGTTTCCATTGGGAAGTGAGTATATCCCTCAGTGCTCAATTTGTAGAAACACTGAGACGGGCAACGGGAGACCATTCAGCCCATCAGGACTGTGGTGGTATTCAGTTGTGTAAAATACATTGTAGCTTTCTGATTGAGAGCAGTTCTGGTCTGTTTATAACTTGCTTAGAGAACACTTGGAGCACTGTGCACCATTCTGATCTTCATTATCCTTCGTATGACCACACTTGGATCACTGTGCACAGTTCCATTCTCCGTATCCCTCGGTTAGACAACACTAGGCTCACTCTGCACAGTTCGTGTCTCCGTATCCCTTAGTTAGATCACTCCGGATGCACTCTCTACAGGTTAGGTCTGAATGTACATCAGTTAGACTAAACTTGGGCCCTCGAGGGCCTTGACTGTTGGCATCAATGAAGTCTTCCTTTCTCTTTCCTAGGTCGAGCCTTGGGATGTAGCGAAACTGGAGGCTCCTGTAGACCACTCGGGTGCAAGGA